>NC_080172.1:1457798-1532798 GCF_950295315.1 Erinaceus europaeus | reverse complement strand
TTACCCAAATTCTCAGACACAGCAATTATTAAAACACTGTTACAGATTTCTCTAGTCTCTTGTGGCCATATACTAAAAATGTACATAATTATCTTACTTGATGGGAAAAATAAAAATACCGAATTACCAGTTTGTAACTTTTTAAACTTATTCTAAGATCTATAATAAAAATTATTATGTCAAAAATCATATCTAATGACAATTTTTAAAAATCACTTAATTGGGGTTCAATGCTTTACATTTGTAAAACACTGTTGTTGCTGACACCAAGCTGTTCACACATGGATGCAAATTAAAAAAAAAATTTTTATCTATTTTTTATTGTTGTAGTTATTGTTGTTGTTGATGTCATCATTGTTGCATAGGACAGAGAGAAATGGAGAGAGGAGGGGAAGACAGAGGGGGAGAGAAAGATAGACATCTACAGACCTGCTTCACCGCCTGTGAAGCGACTCCCCTGCAGGTGGGGAGCCGGGGTTCGAACCGGGATCCTTATGCCGGTCCTTGTGCTTCATGCCATGTGTGCTTAACCCGCTGCGGTACCGCCTGACTCCCCCAAAATATTTTATCTATTAATGTCAGCAATAGGACAAGAGAAGGAGAAAAAAACCAGACGTCACTCTGGCACATGTGCTGCCAGGGATCGAACTCAGAACCTCACGCTTGAGAGTCCAACACTTTATCCACTGTGCCACCTCCCACACCACAACAGATAGTTTTCTTTAAACTTTATTTACCAGAGCACTGCTCAGCTCTGGCTTATGGTGGCGCAGGGAACTGAGCCTGGGCTTTCAGAGTCTCAGTCACGAGTCTCTTTGCAGAACCACTGTGCACTTATCATCTCTCCGTGATACATTTGTGTAAAACACTCTCTCCCCAAACTGATGTTGATTCCCACCAACATTCCCGACATCTCCACACCACATTCATGCACCCCAACACCTCCTCAGTGCCCTTCCCACACCCTCCCTCCCATTCTTCCTCTCCTCTTCCTCCTCCTTTCACTTCTTCTTCCTCTTCCCCTCCCCCCTTCCTCCTTCTGTTGCCACCACAGCTGTCACTGGGGCTCGGTGTCTGCACTAGGAATCCACTGCTTCCAGCCTATTTCCCCCTATTTTCTTTCTCTGTTATTTGATAGGGCGGAGAGACATTGAGAGGACAAGGGGACATAGAAAAGGAGAGAGGAAGACACATCCGCAGACCAGCCTCAGCACTGGAAGTGGCCCCCCTGTGGGTGGGGAGCAGAGGCTCAGACCCGAGTCCTTGAATATGGTAAAGCCTGAGCTCCAGCAGGCATGGCACTGCCTAGATCCCTCCCCTTCCTTTCTTCCTCATCATCCTGGCTTTGATCAAATACACCAAACCCAGCTCAAGTTTCACTTTGTGTTTTCTCCTTCTTTCCTGGTTTCTCCTCCTTTTTCTTCTCCTCCTCCTCCTCCTCCTCTTCCTTCTTGTTTTTCTCCTTCTCCTTCTCCTCCTCCGCCTCCATTTGTAAACTTTATCTGATAGAACAGAGAGAAATTGAGAGGGAAAGGGAGATAGAGAGGGAGAAAGACAGATACCTGCAGCCCTGATTCATCACTCATGAAGCGTTGCAAGTGGAGACTGGGGGCTAGAACCCAGGTCCTTGAGTGCCGTAATGTGTGTGCTTAACCAGGTGTGTCACTACCTTGTCCTCATTTTTTCATTTTTTTCTTACATTCTATCTTTTCTTCCTCCCCATCTTTCCCTAAGGGACCTTAGCTCTGTTGTCACTGTCAGTGTTCCTATTTCTTAATTTCATCTTGACCTTGCCAATTTTATATACCAATACCCATGGGGTGATCTCACCTAACATCTGTCTTTTTCCTTCGTATAATCCTCCTGAACTTCTTTCATTCAGATACAAATGGCTAACTTTCATTTTTATTATATTTCTTTACTTATTGGATAGAGAGAGCCAGCAATCGAGAGGGAAGAGGGAGATTGGGAGAGAGACTCTGAGAGACCCCTGCAGCCCTGCTTCACCACTCGCAAAGTTTTCCCCTGAAGGTGGGGACCAGGGGCTTGAACCTGAGTCCTTATGCATAGTAACATTGCACTCAACCAGGTGTGCCACCACCCGGCCCCCAAAACTTTCATTTTTGATAGCTGAATAGTATTCCACATGTTGTTAAAGAAAAACATCGTGTGTGGTAGGGGGCATAGGGGTCTGGTATTTGTGGATCAAACCAGGGGCTTCCCACAAGAAGTCCTGAGTTGCGCCTGCCCAGTCACAGGCCACATCTCCTGGATGTTGTTGCTGTGATATCAACACCTAATGGACGCGGGCTCTCTTGGCAAAATTTTGAATACATAAGATAACATTGTTAACCAGCTTGCAAGCTTTCTTGTACTGGATCATGAGTTGTGGCTGACATTTCTGTAATTATGATTCACCCACCGTCACCAGAAGAGGGCACTGTTGCTCACCGTAGATTCTGCTCCCGGGCTCCTTGTGCCTGTGTCTGTCCTGTGTCTGTCCTGTGCTCCAGTGATGCTGACCTTGGTTAGGGCGGCAGTTTCCTCTCTTGAATAACCACCAAGGCAGAAAAAAAACAAACAAACTGACACAAACATTTTTTTTTTGTCTTTCAGAGGATATACACAAAAAATATCAAGAGGACATTAAAAAAAAATTTTTTTAAGTTATGCAACATTGCACACGGGATCTTAGAGACAAGTGAGAGAAAACGCACTCAGATGAGACTGCTGAGGGTTTTGCCTGAAAAACCCCTGTCAGAAAAATCCTGAGTGTAACCTGGTGTTCCTGCGAGTTCTCAGCTTCACAAGTGGCCTGGGAGAGGCGCAGAGAAGCCCTGGCAGCCTGCTCCGGGCGGTCTGCTCCGCTAAGGCTGCTGGGCACGGGCACCCTGCTCCTGCCTGGAAAGTCTGCCTTTTCCTTTCTTGGCTCAAGCAATTCCACGTCACTCTTCTATTTTTAACGGGCCAGGTTTTAACGAGACAATAATGGATTTATTTATAATCCCTGGGTGAAAAATGGCAGTTGAAGAGGATGATTTCACAGCCTGGGAGGTCTGCCTCTTGGCACTTTTCTAGGCCAACAGTCAAATGAGGGTGACAGAAGCCCAGCTCTTTTTTTGGACCTCTGTTTATATTCGTTTTCTCCTCCTTCCTCTCAAGTTCCTCGTGTATGACTTCTTTCCGTGGTTTCAGAGTTGGAAGGAAACATTTAAAATTCGAATACAAGTATGCTAGTGTTCAACCCTAGCCTGCACATCAGAAAGTTATAGCTTAAGGCTGGAAAAACCCTCGTGGAAGTGGGCAACATTCCCAGCACTGCATATCGACGTCATGCCTGTGGATTAATATTTGCTGGGTGGGTTGACTGGCTGGATGAATGAATGAAACCACAACTTCTCAAGAGACTGCAGGCATAAAAATGGATCTACACTGATCTGGCTATACATGTATAATGTTTAGAAATTGTTATCATTTCCTCCTGAGACTCGAATATCCCCAAATGCCTTAATTTGGTAGTCACTTTTTAAATATTTTATTTAGTATTGGCTAGAGACAGAGAAATCGAGAGGGGAGGGAGATAGAGAGGGAGAGAGACAGAGAGACACCCGCAGCCCTGCTTCACCACTCGTGAAGCTTTCCCCCCTGCAGGTGGGGGCCAGGGGCTTGCACCTGGGTTCTTGTGCGCTGGAGTGTGAGCGCTTAACCAGGTGCGCCACTACCTGGCCCCCAAATAGCTTCAGATAAAAGAATAACAAGTCTTTCGACTGCTTGCAGTTTTTCCCCTTTTTGCCACCAGGGTTATTGCTGAAGAATTCACAGCTCTCAAAAGGCCATTTTTCCTTTATTATAATAGAGACAGAAAATAACCTAGTGCGGGGGAGAGAGTGGGAAACAAAGAGAGATACCTGTAGCCTGGTCCACTGCTCAGGAAGCCTTCCCTCTGCAGGTGGGGACTGGGGGCTTAAACCGGTGTCCTTGTACATGGTGGCTTGTGTGTTAGGCTGGTTGTGTCACTGTCCCTTGTTCGGGATATTAGAGTGAGGGTGTCCCACACTGCTCGCAAGGCTCCGGGACACTTGTGCGTGACTCTCTCAGGCCGCATTCTCAGTTGTAGGGAGACAAGCAACGCTGGGAACCTGCATTAAGACGGTCCACTCACAGCCTCTCCCGGCTGGCATCCTTCCTTCATTCTGCTAGTCTTAACTTGTGACTTCCTGAGAGCAGACTCTGGTCCAAGCTGAGCTTCTTGGCGTGAGTAAAGTCTGTGCTTACACAGTGCTCCAACATCCTTTTAACATTCATTCAAAGGTATCAGATCTTGGTCCACAAAGGTCCCTTCTTCTTGGCCCTTCCTTCATGCCCAGACATGCCCAAAGACTTGGCATCTTGCCCCGAAAGCAAAGCATTAGGCCAAACAAAACCTCTATTTTCACTGTGTGGAACAAGGGTCAATTCTTTAATGTAATTACTTCGAGCAAATTAAGAGTTTAGACCCAAGAGCCTTGAGGCACTCAAAGGATTATGGGAAATAAGGGGAAATGGCTGGAGACTCCCTTCAGGCTGTGAAATGTCGCACCCTACAGCTCTAGCGGGATTCTGGTATATATGAAGGAGTGTTTGTTTTTTTTTCTTTAAAAATATTTATTTAGTTGTTAACATGAGAAAGGAAGAGAGCCAAAGAGTTACTCTGGCATATATGATGCTGGCATATGGATCATCAAGGCCTCAATTTTTTTTGTCTCCAGGGTTATTGTTGGGGCTCCTGGTGGCCAATTTTGTCCATTTTATTAGATAGGACAGAGAGAAATTGAGAAGTGAGGGGGAGAGACAGAGACATAGAGAGGGGGAGACAGAGAGAGACCTGCAGCCCTGCTTCATCACTCACAAAACTTTCTCCTTCCGGGGGGGAGAGGGGGTGCGGGGACTCGAACCCAGGTCCGTGTGCATTGTAACCAGGTTCGACACCACCAGTCCCTCAAACAGCCTTCTAAATGTTTTAGAACTTCAGCAGCTGATGTTTTTTTCTTTTCTTAACAAGTTTATTTTTATTTATTTTATTTTTTATTGGGGGGGAGTCATGGTTTACAGTAAATGGAGCTGTTAGCACACGTGTACAACTTCTCAGTTTTCTGCCAAACAGAAAATTTATTTTACTTTTATTTTACAATTTATTTTACTTTTTTTATTGCCACCAAGGTTATTGCTGGGCCTGCACAATGAATCCACTGCTGTCAGTGAACACTTTTCCTTTTTCTTTTATTTGAAAGGACAGAAAGAAATGGAGAGGGGAGAGGGAGAGAGAGAAAGAGAGAGCTCTGAAATACTGTCTACTACTCCTAAAGCTCACCCCCCACCACCCTGCCTTGCAAGTGGTGGTTGGGGGCAAGGGGGGCTTGAACCCGGGTCCTTGCTCATGGTAATCTGTGTGCTTAAATGGCTGTGCCACGACCTGGCTCCCAAGTTGTTGCTTTTTCTTTCTTTTAAAAAATCATTAATTTATTTGATAAAGACAGAAATCGAGAGAAGGTGAGCCATTGAGGGAGAGAGACCCCTTCAGCCCTGCTTCACCGCTCATGACGTTTCCCCCGCAGACGAGGAGCCGGGGTCCTGGCGCTGTGGACACGTGCCCTCTGCCTGCCGGGTGCTGCTGTCAGCGCGCGCTTCTCGCAGCTTCTCCGGGGCAGCAGCTCTCCCTCCTTTCCCCTTCTGGACGCGTTTGGGGAGTTCACGGCTCGCAGCACGGCTGTTGGCACAAGGGTTCAGTCGTCCATTTCACCGTGAGAGCTGTCTGCAAAACACCGTCACCCCCAGCGTAGGTGTTTTTTTTCTTTATTGGGGGATTGTTTACAGTCAACAGTAAGAGTCATTGGTCCCTGTGTCCCATGTCTCAGTTTCCCACATGACACTCTAACCCCCACCTAGGCCCTCCTCTGCCATCCTGTTCCAGGACCTGAACCCTCTCCCCACCCCAGTCTTTTATTTTGGTGCAATACACCACTTACCTATTATTATTAATTAATATTATTATTATTACTATTATTGCAATAGAGAGTGAAGTACTGCTTCTCCATCATCAACTGAAGACTAAGGACCCAAAACAACAATGTGGATACTATCAATAAGAAATAGAAACAGAAAGAGGCAGGGCTGGAGAACTTGAGGTTTCATGACAAAACCTTCCAGGTTTCTGAATGTGAGTGTGTGTGTGTGTGTGTGTGTGTATGTGTGTGGAGAGCCTCACATTACCAGCCCAAGGGATAAGTACCACTGTCCAGATAGAAGTGTCCCTTTACTCCGTGCTACAGGCTGATGTGCGGTAGAAAACCTTTGATAAGGGTTCGAGTCGCTTTCAGTGAGGACAGCCGCTAAGAAATTGCAGGAACCCTTGGGACAGCTGGCACTGTGCAGGGCCTGCCACAAGCTGGCACTGTTCTCCCCGTGCTTCACAGGCTCCTTTGTTTAATCAGCAATCGAGGCTCTGAGCCGCTTACTCTTATCATCTCACAGGGCAGGCCAAAGAGACACCCACCCACCTCCACCTTGCGGGTTAACCTGTGAACAGGAATTCTAGTGTGGGTCCAGTCTCTGCTCACAGGCACTTACTTATCTGCTAAAAATGAAATCGTGTTTTAGTGGTCACAGCAAGAGTAGAATTTAACTGCTAAGTGTCACTATCCTAAGTGGGGAGGGTCTGTAGTTAATTTTTCCCCTTTTACTTGTCCGCTTTCTTTTTCAAATATTTGCCATGTATTGTACTTCTAAAGAAGCCTGCTGCTGCCTGGAAGTCCTGGCCCTAAAAATCTTCCCTCTACAAAGATGCAGTTCAGAAAGCGTCATGAGTGGCGAAGCAGGGCCGCAGGCGTCTAGCACCCCCTTCCCTCTTGATTTCTGGTTGTCTTTATCCAATAAATAAAGATAATAATAAATAAAAGTCAGGGGTCTGCTGTCCCCGTATCTACCAGCAGTAGACGTGAGAGAATGTGGAACTAGAAAGTTCTGCCCCATGTGGACTTAATTCACACGATACGTGGAAGTCAGAACTGTGTGCGACGGACGCGGCAAGGAAGTGGGAGTTTGAGAATATGACCGTGCCATAAAAATATTTAAAGAGCATTCTCAAGGTTTATAATGACTTTAACACTGAGAGAGTGAAATAGACATGAAGGCAGAAGGTAGCAAAGTCAAATCCAGAATCTAGAAAACTAGATTTAGACCTATTCATCTCCTGAGGGAAAAAAGATGACATCACCTTTTATATGTTTAATACTTTTTATATTTTATAAATTGCAGAACATTTTCTTGTACTGATAATCTTCTTTTTCTTGTCCTTGCCTTTTGCACAAATAGATGTGAAAATTCTGACCTCTTTTAGAAATCAAAGAGAAGTCAGTGTTGCGGGCCAGGCAGCGGCAGTCTCAGTGGAGTGCACACGTTATCATGCGCAAGGCCCTGGGTTCAAGCCCCCGGCTTGCACCCGCAGAAGGAACACTTCCCAGAAGTAAAGCAGGGCTGCAGATGTCTCTCTTCCTCGCCTCTCAATATTCCCTCTCTCCTACCAAACCCACAAACAAAAAGAAACTGAGGTCTCCTCCTTGGTTCACACAGTTGTGTTGGAAGGCAGTGTTGACGGGGCAGGAGCCGTTGAAAGCTTGCTTCCAGAGTGAAGAGCTTGCCCTCCGCTGCTTGGGGGGGAGGCACTGGCAGAGAAGATGAGTAACTTCCGCTGTGGAAGAGGACCATCTTGACGAAGGCCATGCTTGCTGTCCTGTGCAGCCTAAATCCAGCTGCTTGGGGCTTCCTGCCCTGAATCCAGGGTCCCTCCAAGGACATTCTGGCTGTAGAAGTCCCTGCCTCAGCCTTGTCCTCAGCTGACACTGTCCCAGTTCCGAGGCTCCCTCGGCCACCCTTTCCCCTGCCGTCCTCACCACAGGCCTTGGTCCCGAGAGGTGTGGGACAGGTCACCCCTAGCTAGAGGCCACTTCTCAGCGTGAGCTGGACTCCCGGAGGAGCAAGAGGACCCAGTGGGTGTGGCCGGGAAGCCCAGTGGAGACCACAGGCGGCGTGAGAGCTGCGCCACTCTGCCTGCAGAGTCAGAAGCCGGAGCAAAGAGGCCTGTTCCGGAAAGCCGCCGGCCAGGTTGATGCAGCCTGGCCCAGGCTCTGGGAGACGGCAGGAGGCAGGACGGCAGCTGCTCAGCTTGCTGGTGGCACCCCTGCTTGGAGCTGCCCTGTCCTGGCACCATGGCCACAGTGTGCTGATGAAATCATTTCATCAATGCAGCCCGAGTGTAAGTTGGGATGGAACGCAGATGAATTAGGCTTGAAGGCAGCTAAGACATTTAACCCCATGCCACTTATGTTGCAGACTAACAAAATAATGTCATTAAGGCAGACAACAAGGCCAAAGCCTTGGGCACACCTTTTTAATAGCAGTAAAAATGAGACCTCAGGGAGTCGGGCGGTAGTGCAGCAGGTTAAGCACAGGTGGCACAAAGTGCAAGGACCGGCGTAAGGATCCTGGTTCGAGCCCCCGGCTCCCCACCTGCAGAGGAGTCGCTTCCCAGGCGGTGAAGCAGGTCTGCAGGTGTCTGTCTTTCTCTCCCCCTCTCTGTCTTCCCCTCCTCTCTCCATTTCTCTCTGTTTTATCCAACAACAACATCATCATCAACAACAACAATAAAACAACAAGGGCAACAAAAGGGAATAAATATTAAAAAAAAAAGAGAGAGAGACCTCGGTTTGGTGTCACAAGGCAGAAAGCTAAGCCTAGCTCCCAGGAGCCCGCAGGACTGGTCTAACCTCTTGAGTGAGGTGGTGGCCAACTTCCAGTCTGGACACAGGGAGCAGCATCTCCTGAGCCACCGGTGACTCAGACACCTGTTCCCGTCTCGTGTATATTTTGATCACGGGCCTGTCCATGGACGCTTCCTGCACACTGCACGGCCCTGTGACGTGGTCACCTTCTCTCCCCTTGAGCAGAGTGGTAAGTTTACCTGTAGGGCAGACGGAGAGAGGCCTGGATGGCCACGGCCAGAGCTGCTGTGGTCCTGCGTAGACTGACTGCAGACGGCTTTCATCTGTAACGCAGACACAGCAACTGCTCCCACGTGTCCTGACTGCTCACACAGTAGTTCAAGCAAACTGGTGTGCAGTCTGTGGGAGGAGGTGAAGGACAGCTCACACAACCCCTGAAATGCAGTTTTGTTCCAGTAGGGTGACGTTTTCCAGTTTTTATAACCTATGAATTGATATCCTACCCCACCCCCATGCTTATCTGCAGAAGCAAATATAGATACATATATACTCCCCCCAAGTTATCGCCGGGCTCAGTGCCAGGACTATGAATCCGCAGCTACTGGTGGCCATTTTTTCGCGTTTTAGTTGATAGGACAGAGAGAAATTGAGAGAGGAGGGGAGATAGGGAGAGAGACACCTGCAGACCTGTTTCACCGCTTGTGAAGTGTTCCCCCTGCAGGTGAGGAGCCGGGAGCTATAACCTGTATCTTTGCATGGGTCTTTGGACTTAGTACTATGTGTGCTTAACCTGGTACACCACATCCAGGGCCTCCCACTTAAAGGTTTTTCCAGGCTAAAATCACTGATATTCCTACACACACACACACACACACACACACACACACACACACACACACACACACTTTTTCCTCTCTCTTAAAAGGCAACGACAGGTATAGCAGACACAGAAGATAGCCTTAGCCAGTGATGCCACAGTGACCAAAGAAGCACATCCTTTCTCTCTCCTGCCTGTTCAGCAAAGCTATTTGGTGAGAGCAGTCTGCTTTCCTCTGACAAAAGACACTTCACAGTTCGCAGGTGTCAAGGTGCAACAGGAGGGAGCTGTGGGTTCCCAGCACACAGTGACTTCCTGGGCGAGGCTCCCAGCCAACCCAGAGCCTGTCTTATATACGGCTGTGGATGTTTTCTTTCTTTTGTTCTTCTTTCTCTCTTCCCCTTCCTTCCATCCTGTCTTCTCTTTTTCCTCCTCCTCCTTTGCCAGAGCACTGCTCAGCTGTGGTTTATGGTCGTGTGGGGGATTGAACCTGGGACTTCAGAGCCTCACGCATAGGAGTCTTTTTGCGTAATCATTATGCTATCTTTTTTAATATAGTATTAACTTTAAAAAAACATTTTATTTATGTATTAATGAGAGGGATAGGAGGAGAGAGAAAAAAACCAGACATCACTCTGGTACATGTTTGCCAGGAATCGAACTCAGGACCCCATGCCTGTGAGTCCAGCACTTTATTCACTTCACCACCTCCCGGGGCCACTCACCATTATACTATCTACCCCCACCTGAATGTTTTATTTCTAGGTCGGGTCATCTCAGTCAAGTCCTAGGTAGGCTTGGGAAATGAAGAAGGAAGTGCTTCTGCCTCAGAAAACATGTGGCTTCTCCTCCCCAAAATGCATCAATATTTAGCCTTCAAACGCAACAAGCTTGCTTGGGACTCAGTGCAGCCAAACACATGACACGAGCTGGCCTCCCTCCTGTCTGTCTTCCTTACTGCGCCTGCCTGCCACCCACTGATGTTACCTTCCTCTCCTTGTAGGAGGGTCAGCTCTCAACATTCCTGTCTCCACCGGGCCAGGCCTGGCACCCTGGAACTGTGGCATGTGGGTCTGGCTGTGACCAGACGGGTTGTCTCTGGCTTTGTGAAGCAAACTCGAGCCTAAACTGCACGAGGAATTGGATGCCGGATGGTTTGTGAAGGCTCAGGGTGAGCTGCGGAGTTATGCTCACAGAGGACTTCAGAGGGCAGTGTCTTTCTTTGTTTGCCAGGAGCCGAAATTCCCGTGTGAAGATCCTCAGGGAGGGACCGCTGGTAAAGAGCTGGGATTAGAAAGAGCAGCCCAACACAGTGGGGTCCAGAAGTTTATGCACTTCTGGCCCGGGTGTCCGCCTGCTGAAAGCCATGCTACCACTAGTGTCATCTCCAGAAAGCTAGTTGGAGGTCATGGTTATGCAGACTCTCATGTCCAGGTTCAAGTTCCTGCTCCACTG
This sequence comes from Erinaceus europaeus, assembly GCF_950295315.1. Taxonomy (NCBI): domain Eukaryota; kingdom Metazoa; phylum Chordata; class Mammalia; order Eulipotyphla; family Erinaceidae; genus Erinaceus; species Erinaceus europaeus. Next base: position 1,521,770 of record NC_080172.1, on the reverse strand, counting down.
CAATCCGGGTAAAAAAATAATAATAAATTAAGAAATATAAAAATAAAATGAGTAAAAGGAAAGCAAGCAAGCTGGGAGGCTATGGGGACATGGGATTTGGAGCAAACTCCACCGTGGATCCATAATTCGCTCTTAAACTGCAGGGCTGGAAGTGGCTTTGAGACCAGCCTGACAATTCCCATCATCCCCGGAGGCGCTCTCAGCTCTCCATCGAATTTATTTCAAATATCTAATAAAAACAAGCAGGTCTTTGAGTCCCTAGTGGAAAGAAGTCCTGAGTGGTGGTGGTGGGGAGGAGGCTTCATCAGTAGTGATGACCAAAAGATCTTTTAATTTTCCGTTTTTCTTTGTTTCTTTCCTGCCTGCCTGCCTGCCTGCCTTCCTCCCTCCCTCTCTCTCCCTTTCTGTCGTCCGTCTTTCTGTCTTTGTCTCCTGGCTGGCTGTGTTTGCAGAGCTCAGGTAGGGTGGGTGCACTGCAGACAGGCGGCTTGGAGGAGGCTCCTCTCCCGGGAGGCTGTGTGGGGAGTTGTTGGCTTTGAATCCCGCGACCAAGGCCATTGGTTGCAGAGCACGTGGTGCTGCTGGGCTGGGGGTGCTGCCGAGCTGGAGCTGGGGGTGCTGTAGGGCTGGTGGTGCTGTAGGGCTGGGGGAGATGTAGGGCTGGGGGTGCTGTCGGGCTGGGGGTGCTGTCGGGCTGGGGGTGCTGTAGGGCTGTGGGAGATGTAGGGCTGGGGGTGCTGTAGGGCTGGGTGTGCTGTAGGGCTGGGGAGCTGTAGGGCTGGTGTGCTGTAGGGCTGTTGGAGATGTAGGGCTGGGGGTGCTGTAGGGCTGTGGGAGATGTAGGGCTGGGGGTGCTGTCGGGCTGGTGTGCTGTAGGGCTGTGGGAGATGTAGGGCTGGGGGTGCTGTAGGGCTGTGGGAGATGTAGGGCTGGGGAGCTGTAGGGCTGTGGAGTTGTAGGGCTGGGGGTGCTGTCGGGCTGGGGGTGCTGTCGGGCTGTGGGAGATGTAGGGCTGGGGGTGCTCTCGGGCTGGGGGTGCTGTAGGGCTGGGGGAGATGTAGGGCTGGGGGTGCTGTCGGGCTGGGGGTGCTGTCGGGCTGGGGGTGCTGTAGGGCTGTGGGAGATTTAGGGCTGGGGGTGCTGTAGGGCTGTTGGAGATGTAGGGCTGGGGGTGCTGTCGGGCTGGTGTGCTGTAGGGCTGTGGGAGATGTAGGGCTGGGGGTGCTGTAGGGCTGTGGGAGATGTAGGGCTGGGTGTGCTATAGGGCTGGGGGTGTTGTAGGGTTGGCGGTGCTGTAGGGCTGGGGGTGCTGTAGGGCTGGGGGTTCTGTAGGGCTGGGGTGCTGCAGGCTGTGGCCTGGGGGTGCTGTAGGGCTGGCGGAGATGTAGGGCTGGGGGTGCTGTAGGGCTGGGGGTTCTGTAGGGCTGGGGTGCTGCAGGCTGTGGTTGCTGCCTTGGCTCTTGGTTAGGCTGCCCACAGCTGCTTACTGCCCTAGGTGCCATTGTCCCCGCCCTCCTGTGCCCCCTGCTTCTGCAGCCACTGCCTGCCTCGGCTCCCCAGGAAGTGCTCTCCAGTGGATGCTCTCCTGGAAGTGCTCCTCTGGTAGTGCTCTCCAGCCGATGCTCCTCCGGTAGTGCTCCCCTGGTAGTGCTCTTCAGCTGATGCTCCCCTGTCAGTGCTCCCCAGATCGTGGTCTCCCGCAGATGCTCCCCCTCCGATGCTCCCCCGCAAGTGCTCCCCCCTGCGGTTATTCCCTGCAGCCGGACCAGCAGGGTGGGTGCGGATTGCGAGCAGAGCGGCAGCGCCGGGGCTCCAGGCCTCCTGCCCACCGCAGCGCCCCGCCAGGAGCTCGGGGTCCGGCCCGCGTGGTCGCCTCCCTGAGAAGCGGTTGAACCCGCGGGCTCCCCTCCCCTCCCGCCCAGCACTTCCCAGGCTCCCCTCCTCGCCCCCCTACAGACTCAGCTTCGGTCTGGCTGAACCCCCTGCCCCTCCCCGCAGGGTCGAGTTCCTTGTAGACCCGCCCGCCTCTCCGCGCGCCCCTCCCCGGACTCCTCCCCGCGCCCCTCCCCGGCCTCCTCCCCGCGCCCCTCCCCGGACTCCTCCCCGCGCCCCTCCCCGGACTCCTCCCCGCGCCCCTCCCCGGACTCCTCCCCGCGCCCCTCCACGGCCTCCTCCCCGCGCCCCTCCCCGGACTCCTCCCCGCGCCCCTCCCCGGACTCCTCCCCGCGCCCCTCCCCGGACTCCTCCCCGCGCCCCTCCCCGGCCTCCTCCCCGCGCCCCTCCCCGGCCTCCTCCCCGCGCCCCTCCCCGGACTCCTCCCCGCGCCCCTCCCCGGACTCCTCCCCGCGCCCCTCCCCGGACTCCTCCCCGCGCTCCTCCCCGGCCTCCTCGCGCTCCCCTCCCCCCCTCCCCTCCCCTCCTTTACCCACCTCTCCCCTCCCCTCTTCTCCCTTCCCCCGCCGCTTATATCCGGTACTCGTTGGCCCGGTGCTCACAGCTCCTGCGGCCGGACGGGCGGCGCGGTGGCGGCTCTCAGCTGCGAGTGGAGACGCCGGAGGTCGGCGAGGAGGAGGCGGCGCCGCGGCGGAGTCTCTGGGCACCGAGTGGAGACGCCGGGCGGCCGCTGCGCTCCGTGCTCCAGGCCGCCGTGCGCGGCGAGGCTGCAGGCTGCGGGGTCCCGGCTCGCCGTCCTCCTCCCGCCGCCCCGAGCCCCGATCCCCGGGCACCGCGGTGAGTCTTCTGCGGCCGGACCTGTTGCGGGGCTGCTGGACCGGGGCGGGTGGGTGCCCGGAGTCGGGGCTGCTGGACCGGGGCGGGTGGGTGCCGGGAGTCGGGGCTGCTGGACCGGGGCGGGGCGGGTGGGTGCCGGGAGTCGGGGCTGCTGGACCGGGGCGGGTGGGTGCCCGGAGTCGGGGCTGCTGGACCGGGGCGGGTGGGTGCTGGGAGTCAGGGCTGCTGGACCGGGGAGGGTGGGTGCCCGGAGTCGGGGCTGCTGACCGGGGCGGGTGGGTGCCCGGAGTCGGGGCTGCTGGACCGGGGCGGGTGGGTGCCCGGAGTCGGGGCTGCTGGACCGGGGCGGGTGGGTGCTGGGAGTCAGGGCTGCTGGACCGGGGCGGGTGGGTGCCCGGAGTCGGGGCTGCTGACCGGGGCGGGTGGGTGCCCGGAGTCGGGGCTGCTGGACCGGGGCGGGTGGGTGCCCGGAGTCGGGGCTGCTGGACCGGGGCGGGTGGGTGCCGGGAGTCGGGGCTGCTGGACCGGGGCGGGGAGGGTGGGTGCCGGGAGTCGGGGCTGCTGGACCGGGGCGGGTGGGTGCCCGGAGTCGGGGCTGCTGGACCGGGGCGGGGAGGGTGGGTGCCGGGAGTCGGGGCTGCTGGACCGGGGCGGGTGGGTGCCCGGAGTCGGGGCTGCTGGACCGGGGCGGGGAGGGTGGGTGCCGGGAGTCGGGGCTGCTGGACCGGGGCGGGTGGGTGCCGGGAGTCGGGGCTGCTGGACCGGGGCGGGGAGGGTGGGTGCCGGGAGTCGGGGCTGCTGGACCGGGGCGGGGAGGGTGGGTGCCGGGAGTCGGGGCTGCGGTCCCGGCCGTTGGTGGAGCTGCTGGCAGGGGCTCACTCAAGCGGCGTCCTCACTCCGGGTGCTGCCGGGCCGGGCGAAGAGCCTCTGTGCCCCCGGGAGACGGCCCGCGGCCTCCCGCCCCGCACCTGGCCTCCTGCTGGGGTGGGGGCTCCCCGCGAGCGCCGGCCGCCCCCCTGCCCGCGCTGGGCAGACCCTGGTCGGGGCGCAGGGAATGAATGAAAACGGGCTTCTGCAACAGTGACTTCTCAGGCCGGGCGGTGGCGCACCTGGCTAAGCGCACAGGGTACTAAGAGTATCCGGGTTCGAGCCCCCGGCTCCCCACCTGCAGGGAGGAAGCTTCACAGGCGGTGAAGCAGGTCTTCGGGTGTTTGTTTTTCTCTCTTGCTCCCTGTTTTCTCCTCCTTTCTCATTTTTTTTTTCTAGCCTATTTAGTAAAAGTCTTACCCGAGCATTTGGGGCTTTCCTTTAATGTTTGTTAGCTGTCAAGGGTAGGATTCTTTATACCTCTGGGAGCATGGACCCTTTATGGGGAGCAGAAGGTGGGAGTTCTGGCTTCTGTCATTGCTTCTCCACTGGACATGGGTGTTGGCAGGTGGATCGTCACACCCCCAGCCTGTCTCTGTCTGTCCCTAGTGGGGCAGGGCTCTGGGGAGAGGGGAGGCTCCAGGACACATGGGTGAGGGCGTCTGCCCAGGGAGATCATGGTTGTGTCTGCAACTCGGTGGCAGAGTATTGGAGCTGAAGGGTTGACATCGTGTGCCTGGCGTCTCTGGACACCGTCCTATGTGAAGTATGTCCAGGTGGGACTGGTTGCATAAGATCTTAATGTGATGGTATTGTTAGCAACATAAATGGCCAGGAAAATTTGACCTCTTTTGTTTTAATTTCTTTAAAATTTTTTATTATTATCTTTATGCATTTATTACATAGAGACAGCCAGAAATCAAGGAAGGAAGTGATAGGGAGACAGAAAAACCTGCAGTCCTGCTTCACCACTCGTGAGCGGGGGGACCAGGGGCTTTTATCTGGGTCTTTGCACACTGTAACATGTACCTACCTCCTAGCTCCCCCCTTTTATATAATCTTTTTTTTTGTTTTGTTTTTTTGCATTGAGACAAGTTCAGAAACCTAGAGAAATGTCATGGGGATGCCAAATATTGGAGACAGTCATTAAGTGAGCTGCTGTTACAGTGACTACAAGCCCTTTTGATGTTCCTGGTAATAGCAGTCTTTTTTCTCTTCATTGTAGATGAAGGTTAAGTTATATATGTGGTTATTTTTGTTGCTGTTGTTTTTACCACTTACTTGGCATGTAAATATTATTTCTCTGGGGGCTCAGAAATGCCAGAAGGATGAATCATTTGTTGTTGTTGGAGGTGTGTTGAAGTGACTATAAATGGTTTCTTCTGGTAATTTGATGTCTGTAGTGTTCAGCCAGAAAGAAGGTTGTTTCCCCTTGGGTATTTCAGTTTCCCTTTTATCTCACCAGATGTTTTAAAAGAGGTATGATGATAAGGAGTAGACTGGAGCCGTTCCGTCAGCTGCACTGCTGGGGTTGGAGCTCAGGTCTCACTCAGCAGCTCCTGCAATCTGCCTGCTGAGCTCTGTCCCGGGAGGAGGACGCCTCACCTTTTACTTTGGTCTCATTCTGCTGCTAGATGTTGGGTTTTGGATCTTGACCTGCTTCTCCAGCTGATGGCATCCAACATGACATACGAACCTCTTCCTTCTGACTTTGTGGGTCAGCCTAAAAAGATTAGCCCTTAAATACAGCCTGCAGAGAGGCAGGTTCGGGACCCCACCGTCTGCTATGCAGCCTGCTTTCTCAAGTGGAAGTCTGGTTTGCTTGTTGCTTTAGTTCCTCTGGCATCTAATGCTCAGGGAAATGTGTTCTGGACCCAGTGTGATTCCAGTGCGTGGGTACCTATACACCTGGTGAAAAGACTTGTTTATTAGTTTGTTCTTAACTTGTGAGGAGGCAGCCTTTGAGGTTGTTTTGAAAGCATCAGCTTAAAAAAAATGTAGCATTTTCGCAACTTCTTATGTTAGACATAGGCTTATTTGGGCCTTAAGGTTTAAAATCAGAGTACAGCACATTGAATGTACTGGTGCAGGGACAACAACAAGCAGTTATTGATACACATTGTAACATGTAGGTTATTGATACACAGTTTAACAGGCGACAACAAGCAGTTAGTTATTGATACACATTGTAACACGTAGGTGTAGGGACAACAACAAGCAGTTATTGATACACATTGTAACATGTAGGAAGCCCTGTGTATTCACTTAGAGTGACAGCTGCTGTTCTCCTGCACATTGGTGGGTGGTGAAAATGCACCAGACTGCAGACTTGGACTGGGTGGTGAGGCTTGTCTCCTGGTGTATCCTATTCCCAGCCACTGTGTGTGGAGACTTGCATGTGGAGACTTGCGGGTGTTTCTCGTGAAATCTCCCCAGTAGCAGTGTGCTAGGGACTTTGTTACTTACTCTCCCACTAAGCCATGTTTACTTATAATAAAAAGTTACATTCCAAACATCCAGGAAAACAAGTACCACTGAATGGTGCGCATTCTCCTTCTCCCAGGCAGGCTAGGTACCTGCTTTATTGCTTTCTGGTACTGAGGTGCTCTGGGAATGTGGGTTAGTGTCTAGCCTATAAATCCCAGTGTGTGTGGGGGGGATCATTAATTTGTGTTTACTAAGAATTTCAGGGATCTAAGCAGATATCTGGAGGGTTGACTGGAATGGTCATAGGATTCAACTAAGCTGCAAGAACTGACTGTTGTTATTTTAGAATAGATACTGTAACTCCTTGATTTACTTATGAAATAAACAACTTTTTAAAAATGTAGCATAGGAGAATGAAGAGAAGGTCCCTTGCATCCACTCTACTGTGACCTCTCTGCCCTTATTAGAAAGCAGAAAGGTCTGTGTTCTTGGAGTGAGCAAGAGAAGGAGGAAGAGAAGAGGAGAGAGAGGGAGAGACATCAAAGCACCATCTTGGTGTTGTCGATGTTGTCACCCTGAACTCAGGGCCTCACATCCTGCAAGGCCTGTGCTTTACCAAATGAGCTCTCTCCCAGTCCACCCATAAACAACTACCCAGGGTTCCCTTGGCAGGCAGGTTTTTGACAGCTTTGTTTATTTGATGTAATAGGGCCAGAGTTAAAAAGAAGAAAAAGTAGGGGATTCAGTTTTTGAATATCAGTGATAGCATCTCTGATGTTTTTATCGACCATTTACTTACAAAAGAGTGCTCGCGAGGCTACTTGGTCAGATTCTGCTCCAGCTTCAGCCCAGATACTGAGGAAAGCTCATGGCTGATCTAGAGGAGCCCCAAATTAGCAACGGCTGGCAACACACACTCAGATCTATGCATGCAAATGTGTGTGTGTTTAATTTACATAGAGCATCGTTTGCATTTTTAATTCCCTTCCATGCAGGTTCCAGCATTTGTTGTTATATAAGAACCATCCTGGTGATGGACTATTTCATCAAAAGAGGGGGTGGAGAGAGCCTTTGTTCTTGCAACTGTTTTTCCAAGAATTGATATAAAGCAGGAAGAACAGAGAAATAGTACCCAGGAGTGTGCTACTCAAAACACGCCTTTTATGTACCAAACCCTCACTTGGAAGCTGTCCAGAGCGAGTAAGATGAATACTAATTATGCCACAATCCTTTCTGCTCACGGGAGCCTGCTGATCAATAGATGCTCACATTTGTTTACACTGGGGCTCTTTTCAGACTCTTTGGGACTAGATCTGCCTGGCTAGCTATTATCTGCAATGTACAGGTCAAGGCCTCATCACTGCAGGAGTTGTCCTAAAGCCTGCGATTTTATTTCTGCATTTCACATTCACTCTAGATGCAGGAAGACTGGGTCTCACCAAAGGAATTCTTAATGGAATTAATTCGCAGGTATTTGTTTTACACATGGCATAAGGGCATTCGAGCCAGGCCCATACGGGTGTTACGAGAACTGGAGGCCTGGCATATGAATGCCCTGCAGAGACTCCACTGGACAAGGGCAGAGCTGAGAATGGGACCTCACTCCACTGGGCTTTCGCTGACTCCCATGCTTGGGGCTTTCAGCATTGTGAAAGCTGGTGATCAGGTTCTCCAAGATGAACCTGCTCGTTGGCAGTGGTTCTTTTAAGTGCATAGTTCAGATGGCTCGTGGTGCCGCGGTGAACGCTTCTTGGGGGCTAGGCGTCTGACTCCTAGAGGAGAGGCTGTGTGTCAGTCAGGACAGTAGGCAGCAGGGTTGTTTGCTCTGTTCAGAACCTGGGTTTGTTTGTTTTTGTTTTTCTGTTCAGAGTAGCAGAAGCAGCCCTTTGAAGAAGGAGGCTTCGCTCTGTTTCGTTTTCAGGAGTAGAAACTTTGAAGGACGAGGCTTTGCTCTGTTTTGTTTTTCAGGAGTAGAAACTCTGAAGGACGAGGCTTTGATCTGTTTTGTTTTTCAGGAGTAGAAACTCTGAAGGACGAGGCTTTGCTCTGTTTCGTTTCCAGGAGTAGAAACTCTGAAGGACGAGGCTTTGCTCTGTTTTGTTTTTCAGGAGTAGAAACTCTGAAGGACGAGGCTTTGCTCTGTTTTGTTTTTCAGGAGTAGAAACTCTGAAGGACGAGGCTTTGCTCCATTTTGTTTTTCAGGAGTAGAAACTCTGAAGGATGAGGCTTTGCTCTGTTTTGTTTTTCAGGAGTAGAAACTCTGAAGGACAAGGCTTTGCTCTGTTTCGTTTTCAGGGGTGGAAAGGAGATGTCAGTGCCGCAGCAGCGCCCCTTTGAATGGTCTTGTCTTGTTTTTCAGGAGTAGAAACTCTGAAGGACGAGGCTTTGCTCTGTCTTGTTTTTCAGGAGTAGAAACTCTGAAGGACGAGGCTTTGATCTGTTTTGTTTTTCGGGAGTAGAAACTCTGAAGGACGAGGCTTTGCTCTGTCTTGTTTTTCGGGAGTAGAAACTCTGAAGGACGAGGCTTTGCTCTGTTTTGTTTTTCAGGAGTAGAAACTCTGAAGGACGAGGCTTTGCTCTGTTTTGTTTTTCAGGAGTAGAAACTCTGAAGGACGAGGCTTTGCTCCGTTTTGTTTTTCAGGAGTAGAAACTCTGAAGGACGAGGCTTTGCTCTGTTTCGTTTTCAGGAGTAGAAACTCTGAAGGACGAGGCTTTGCTCTGTTTCGTTTTCAGGAGTAGAAACTCTGAAGGACGAGGCTTTGCTCTGTTTCGTTTTCAGGAGTAGAAACTCTGAAGGACGAGGCGTTGCTCTGTTTCATTGTTTCAGGAGTGGACAGGAGATGTCAGAGCGCAGCAGCAGCGCCCCTTTGACTGGTCTTGTCTTGTCTTTCAGGAGTGGAAGCAAAATGTCCGTGAGCGTGCACGAGAACCGCAAGTCCAGGGCCAGCAGCGGCTCCATCAACATCTACCTGTTCCACAAGACCTCGTACGCCGACAGCGTTCTCACACACCTGAACCTGCTGCGCCAGCAGCGCCTGTTCACTGACGTCCTTCTGCATGCCGGGAACAGGACCTTCCCGTGCCACCGGGCGGTGCTGGCCGCCTGCAGCCGCTACTTCGAGGCCATGTTCAGCGGCGGTTTGAAGGAGAGCCAGGACAGCGAGGTGAACTTCGACAACTCCATCCACCCCGAGGTGCTGGAGCTGCTGCTGGACTACGCGTACTCCTCCCGCGTCGTCATCAACGAGGAGAACGCAGAGTCGCTCCTGGAGGCCGGCGACATGCTGGAGTTCCAGGACATTCGGGACGCGTGTGCAGAGTTCCTGGAGAAGAACCTGCACCCCACCAACTGCCTGGGCATGCTGCTGCTCTCGGACGCGCACCAGTGCACCAAGCTGTACGAGCTCTCCTGGAGGATGTGCCTCAGCAACTTCCAGACCATCCGGAAGAACGAGGACTTCCTCCAGCTGCCCCAGGACATGGTGGTGCAGCTCCTGTCCAGCGAGGAGCTGGAGACCGAAGACGAGAGGCTCGTGTACGAGTCCGCCATGAACTGGATCAGCTACGACCTGAAGAAGCGCTACTGCTACCTGCCGGAGCTGCTGCAGACGGTGAGGCTGGCTCTCCTGCCCGCCATCTACCTCATGGAGAACGTGGCCATGGAGGAGCTCATCACCAAGCAGAGGAAGAGCAAGGAGATCGTGGAGGAGGCCATCCGGAGCAAGCTGAAGATCCTGCAGAACGACGGCGTGGTGACCAGCCCCTGCGCCCGGCCCCGCAAGACGGGCCACGCCCTCTTCCTCCTGGGAGGACAGACGTTCATGTGCGACAAGCTGTATCTGGTCGACCAGAAGGCCAAGGAGATCATCCCCAAGGCGGACATCCCCAGCCCCAGGAAAGAGTTCAGCGCGTGTGCCATCGGCTGCAAGGTGTACGTCACCGGGGGCCGGGGCTCGGAGAACGGCGTGTCCAAAGATGTGTGGGTCTACGACACCCTGCACGAGGAGTGGTCCAAGGCCGCCCCCATGCTGGTGGCCAGGTTCGGCCACGGCTCCGCCGAGCTCAAGCACTGCCTGTACGTGGTCGGGGGCCACACGGCCGCCACCGGCTGCCTGCCCGCCTCCCCGTCGGTCTCCCTGAAGCAAGTGGAGCACTACGACCCTGCCACCAACAAGTGGACCATGGTGGCCCCGCTCCGGGAAGGTGTCAGCAACGCCGCGGTGGTGAGCGCCAAGCTCAAGCTGTTCGCCTTCGGAGGGACCGGCGTGAGCCACGACAAGCTCCCCAAGGTGCAGTGCTACGACCAGAGCGAGAACAGGTGGACCGTGCCGGCCGCCTGCCCCCAGCCCTGGCGGTACACGGCGGCGGCCGTGCTGGGCACCCAGATCTTCATCATGGGAGGCGACTCGGAGTTCTCCGCCTGCTCGGCGTACAAATTCAACAGCGAGACTTACCAGTGGACCAAGGTGGGCGACGTGACGGCAAAGCGCATGAGCTGTCACGCCGTGGCCTCCGGGAACAAGCTGTACGTGGTCGGGGGCTACTTCGGCATCCAGCGCTGCAAGACCCTGGACTGCTATGACCCGACCCTAGACGTGTGGAGCAGCGTCACCACCGTGCCCTACTCGCTGATCCCCACTGCGTTCGTCAGCACCTGGAAGCACCTGCCTTCCTAGACGCCGCCCGCCGGGAGGTCTGGGCACGAGGTGCGTGAGCGGGCACGTGGCTGCGGTAAACGTGCCCGTCTGGCACTGGGCGAATGCCTTCGGGGGGCGGCCTGCCCCTGGCAGGGGTGCTGCAGCCTCCTCCCTCCTTTTCCCCTCCCTTCTCTCTCTCTCCTCCTCCCTCCCTCCCTCACCACGCCCTCCCTCCTTTCCTCCCTCCCTCCCTCCCTCCCTTCCTCTCTGCTTTCTTCCTTTCTTCCTGCCCCCCTCCATCCTTCTTCCTCCCCCCTCCATCCTCTCTTCCTTCTTTTTTCCTTTTTTTCTTTCTTCCTTTCTATTTTCTTTCATTCCTTTCTTTTTCCCTCCCCTCCCTTCCACTTCCCTGCCCTCCCTTCCTTTCCCTTTACCAGAGCACTACTCAGCTCTGGCTTAAGTTGGTGCTGGGGATTGAACTTGGGGCCTCCAGTGAAAGTCTCTTGTGTTACGATCGGTGCTGGGTTTTAGCACGAGTTGCACTGATTCCAGTGTGCAGACGGATTGAGAACCCCTGGCTTGTGCTGATGCTCTTGGATGGTTAATGGTCCTTCTCTGTAGGCCGGGAGCCGGGATGTGTGTTTTGTGTGGACCGTTTTATTGAATCCTCCCAACTCTCTTGCAGGCTGTTATTACTAAAGCTCTTTCTGGGGGGAAGCACACTTGCACACAGAGGTTAAGTACATTGCCCAGAGATGCGAAGGCCGGGAGGCAGTAGGCCAAGTGCGGCTCCAGATTCCAGCACGTTTAGCGCCTCGTAATAAACTGGCGTTTCTTAGCAGCTTCACCCCAGGAATTACTTGTTGACACCCCAATTTAGCTTCTTCGAATCGCTGCTGGAACGGAGTAGAGTCTGACTCAATGAATGCTTAAATTTGCTCCTAGGTTAGTCTCTCTAAAATTCCTTATAAGCATATTTAAAAATGTCCTCCTGTAGAAACAGCCCCCCTCCAGAGCATTTATTAGCTTGAGAGGGAAATCTAGATCCGTCCTTGTAAAAAGCAGTGCCTGCATTATCTAGACCTCGAGGAGTTCCACGTGTGGATCCCCAGAGCCAGTGAACTGCTGTGCCTGGCCTTCCAGCGTCCATCACTTAGGCTGACCCCATTGTCAGGGCAAACAATAGTTGTGTTTCCTTGTCATGTGTGTGACTCACAGTGGCTGTCCTGTGTGCTGAAGAGCATATGGTACCCTTGGCTCAGATAGTCCCTAGCCTACCCCTTCAGTGGACTCAGTCTCATGGCACTCTTAGGATCGGCCCCAGGAATCACTTGAGCACGCCTGAGTGTACAGAGAATGTGCTGATTTGCTTTGGTGACTCGGGGGCTTATTACTAATAATACGAGAAGAACATGAAAACCAGCTTGGCTGTTTCTCACTTTTGAAGGAGAATTTCAAAGAACTCTAAGGATCACTGCAAGGAAACAGAGAGGAGTTTTGGCTCCTTGGCGTTTCCTCATCTCTCATGGTTCATTTGAAAGTACTCAAATGGTGTCCGTTTCACATTCCAGTTTGATTTGTGAATGGTGCCTTCAGTTAGGTTGGCTCACTGATTATGGCTTGTAGACTTCTTAGTCATGCAGTGTTTCTTTGTGGGGAAGCTTCTTCAAAGGCGCGACAAGACTTAGGAACCTTCCAGGGAACAGCTGGGCCAGCAGCATCCCACACCAAACTGGTTTTTGCAGGCTTGCCGGCATCTCAGTAATCCTGAATAAACAAATACTCTGGAAGGGCTTGTTTCACTGGCAGTGTGAATGCATGACTCAGTTCTAAAGCAGGCTTGCAGAACCTCCCAGGCAACGGCATCAGTGAGCAGCCCACTGAGTTAGGTGTTAGTCTAGAGCTGAGTATATTTGCGTGGGAGAGCCACGGACAGTGCTCATGGTGGTGATGGCTACTGGCCAGCTGCTGGGGGGCTGCACGCTATGCTTGAAGCGAGGCTCGGGACCGAGGTAGAAAGGGGGAGAGTACACATCCATTCTGATGCTGATTCCAAGCTATGAAGTCTCCATCTTTCTGGACTCCACATTGCACCTCTGTGGGACAGGGACTTGAGGAATGCTTCCCTTAACATCTGTTCCAATGGCTAAGTGTTTGGTGGGGAACGGGCTGAGAAAACCTCCCTCCCACGGTGACTGGCAGGCCTTGTGACTCCAGTTTTCTTAACAGTATTTCCTCCTTTCAGTTTAGACTTCAGCCTCCAGTGAAACTAGCTTCTTCTGTGGCGGAGAAAGTGAGGTTGCTTGGGCTTATTATTTGCTTGCCATCTTTTAGACGTATTTATTTATTTATTTATTTATTTATTTATTTGTACCTCTTCTCTCAGCCCAGAGCATGTTGGCAAACACTTGAATTCACCCTACCGGAGTACTTGGGCCTCATTACACACTTCTGGTCCCTCCGCAACAGAACAAATACAGTGTTAGGTTCTGTGTGGGAAAACAGCAGCTTCCGTAGCACTGCCAGCCAGAATTAGGCAATTGCAGGATGGAGTCCCATCAAAGCAGCCTTTCAGTTTCCCCGGGAGAATGCTGGCTTTCAGTGTCTGAAGCTTACTCGACACAGAGATAGTGTGAAAGCATTTACTAGGTGGAGTGACTTCAGAGAGGTGTCAGCTTCAGTATCAGCCATAAACTGTAAAAACATTTGTGGCAGCTCAGCTCACCAAATGTAGGTGCTAACTGAATTAGGACTCTGCGAACCACAGCAAGTCGTCCCTCCAGCCCCCATCTGCAAGGCTGACTGGCTGCGGAGGTCTGAGGTGTCCCCTGCTGTGCTGTCAGTGGGCGGGAAAGACCAAAGGCCATGACTTCTGCTTGCTTTCAGCTCTCACGCTGCTGGGGCCCCCACCTGATAGCATTCTGCTTTGCTTTGTCTTTTAAACTCTATTTTTATTTCATTTCTTCTTCTTCTGTTTTTTTTTTAATTTTCATTATCTTTCTTTTATTTGCTAGAGATAGCCAGAAATCAAGAGGGAAGGGAGAGAGAGGACAGGGTTAGATAGAACAATGGTTATATAAAGAGACTCTCACGCCTGAGGCTCCAGAGTCCCGGGTTCAATCTCCCGCACCACCATAAACCAGAACTCTGGTATAAATAAGGGGTGGGGAGAGAGAGACACCTGCAACACTGCTCCGCCATGCAGGTGGGGACCGGGAAGTAAACCTAGGCCCTTGTGCATTATAATCTGTGCACCAACCAGATGCGCCACCGCCAGCCCCTCATTTCTTCTTTTTTAATGAGAGACAGAGAGAAAGACCAGAGCCCTGCTCAGCTCTAGACAATAGTGGTGCTGGGGATTGAACCTGGGAGCTCAGAGACTCAGGCAGGAAAGTCTTTTGTAGAAACGCACTGTCTCTTCAGCCCTAGAGGTGGTGTGTGTGTGTGTGTGTGTGTGTGTGTGTGTGTGTGTATATGCAACGTCTTGGAATCTCTTGTTACAAGAGACTTTCTTTCAGCCTAGTTCGGTGTATAGGTTGAGGAGGCGGGGCTGAGGGATGATGGCAGCCTAAAGAATGCCTTGAAAGCTTGAATCACTGTTACCGACATAAAGTGATTTTATAACAGGGATTCTAACGCGATGCCCAAAGAAACAGCAAATGAAATGAATCAGCCTTCCTAACACAGGAAAGCCAGAAGAATCCAATCCAAGGAGTAAATAGCAGCTCCTGGAATTCCCTTTGTCGAGATTCATAGTTACTGCAGTAGGGAGACAGGTCCTTGTGCTGTGCTGGGGTGTGGTATTGTGAGTGAGTGGAGGCTAAACGTTCTCTGCCAATTTCCCAATATAAAATTACATCTGCAGGGGCCTGGCGGTGCTGCACCTGTTTGAGCACACACACCAGAGTGCGCAAGGACCAGGGTTCAAGCCCCCAGCCCCCACCTGCAGGGGGAAAGCTTTGCAAGTGGTGAAGCAGGGCTGCAGGCGTCTCTTTTTCTAGCTCCATACTCTCCTCTTGATTTCTGTCTCTACCTAAATAAATAAACTGTGTTTAAAAATGAGCTATATAAAGACAATGACGTGAGGTCCCAGGTTCAGTCCCTGTCACCACTGTGAAACAGAACTGCGTAGTGCTCTGAGCAAAACAAAAGGGACAAACAAGTGTCAACCAGCTGGGAGTGAGCCACGTGAAGAAATTCTGGCTCACGTGCTGTGTACAGCCTTCACGGTCATGGTAGCTAGAATTTGCGTTCACGGCTGACATTGGTGGATTGTGTAGACAGCGCAGGCCACACATACCCAGTGTCTCCTGTGTGGGGTGACGAACTTTGGGAATACACTGTAGCCAGTTGGCCGGTTCCCTCAGTTGGTTGGAGCGAGGTGCTAATAACGCCAAGGTCGCGGGGAATACCCTGTAGCCGTGGGCCGTGAGGCCTGGTGTGCCGTGTGTGCAGGGACAGGAGACTGAGATCTCCCACAAGGAATGGCAGACAGAGGTGCGTTCAGATGAGAGGGTTAGTCAGTCTGCCTCCTGTAGGGTGGATCAGTTTAATCTGGGAGTCCTGTATGGTAAGAGAGTCAAAAAGGGTTTGTGTGGCGGGATCTCCTGTGACCCTTTAGGGAGAACTTGCCGGTGTCTGTGTCCAGTCGTGGTGAGGAGTGAGGAATGTCGTGAGAAGAACATGGCAGCTCCTCACTGCATAGCAGGTGTGCACTGGGATGGACCTCAGATGAAGAATGGACCTCAAGGATCCCAGCTTGAGACCCCGGCTCCCCACCTGCAGGGGAGTCTCTTCACAGGCGGTGAAGCAGGTCTGCAGGTGTCTGTCTTTCTCTCCCCTTGTGTCTTCCCCTCCTCTCTCCATTTCTCTCTGTCCTATCCAATGACAGCAGCAACAACAACAATAATAATAACCACAACAATGATAAAATAACAAGGACAACAAAAGTGGAAAATGGTCTCCAGGAGCAGTGGATTCATGGTGCAGGCACCGAGCCCTGGCAGTAACCCTGGAGGCAAAAAAAAAAAAAAAGAACGGACCTCATAGGGGGAGGGTTCAGGTCCTGGAACGGGGTCCAGAGGACCCTAGTGGGGGTTGTAGTGTTGTGAGGAAAACTGAGAAGTGTGATGCATGTACAAACTATTTTATTTACTGTCAACTGCAAAAGTTTAATCCCCCGATAAAGGAAAAAACAAAAAAAGAATGGAACTCACCTCTTGTGAGGGCCGTTGCTTTGGTCAGGCCAGCCATGCCGCATGCATGCAGACATGATGTCTGTGCAGTTTAGACAAGCATGTCAACTGTCTCCACATTTTCTACCGGACGTCAACATTAAAACCTTCAGAAACAGTATTGTCGGGGCCAGGGGGTGGCCTGCCTCGCTAAGTGTTCAAATTACAGTGCGCAGGACCCAGGTTCAAGCCCCTGATCCCCACCTGCAGAGGGAAGCTTCATGAGTGGTGAGACTGGGTTGCAGGTGTCTCGGCTTCTCTCCCTTTCTGTCACCCCCTTCCTTCTCAATTTCTGGCTGTCTCTATCCAATAAATAAATAAGGATAATAAAAAACATTTTAAAAAAGAAACAGGATTATCTAACTGGTTTTAAGATTTTGAAGCTATTAACACATCTTTTCCTTTGTCTTTATTTTTTTTTTTTTAGCTCACTCCACCTCTTGGTGAGATGAGACAGATTTCTACTCTGGAGAAAGAAGGAGAAAAGGAGTGACTCTGGACTCTGGTGGTCTGCTGCTCCTGGGACATGGCCCACCTGTCTGTGAAGGAGTGGGGCGGGGAGGGGGGGTTTCTCCATGTAGGCCGCACGCGGGTTCGGCATGAATGAACAGACCTGTGATCTCGTCCTTGTCTTGTCATGGTGTGTCAGTGTCAGCCTCCACCAGGCCCTGGGAAGGAGAGAAGAGCCGGACCTTTTCCCTCGCTGGACTGTATTCAGCACCGGCTTCCCAGGGGCTCCGCTGTGGACGTGCAGAATTGGAAGTGGTTGTCACCTCTCTCTGAAGAGCGAGTCTGACGCCGTCACACCTGCTGCTGTTGGAAGTGGAGAGCCGACCGTGGGACCCGGAGGGGAGCTGGCTGGGCCGGCTGTGGAGTGGGCACCACTGGGTCCACGCTTTCCAGACAAGGGAAAGCTATTGGTAGCCGCGTGGAAGATGTTCTTTCCTATTTATAAGAGACTTTAACCTGCCCCTGGCTGTTTAGAACTTTGCTGTAGACTAGCTATTTATTGGTCAGTGCCTGCATGCTCAGACGATGCTCCCAGTCGTCTTCACGTGACGGACCTGTGTTGATGCTCATGAGTTTTGCACATTTGTGACTTTGCTCACGATGGAAACGTTTGTGTTACAATTGAGTATAACGGGGGGGGGGGGCTGGGGAGGGTGGGGAAGGGACTGTTTGTAAGTGTCACTACAGGGAAGGATTAGGCAGAAGCGTAATATACGCATCCTAGAGGTAGAGCAAGCATGTGGGTCACTGTTTTTAGACTCGCCAACTATCGGTGGGGGTGGGGGTGGGGTGGGGGTGGGGTGGGGGTGGAGGGCTCTGTACGGCCGTCCAGATGGCGGGGGAGTGAGTATAGGGGCTTTTGCTCTTTGCTTTTCTCCTTCTCGTCGGCTTAGCCTGTTTCAGTCTCAGCTAGTGAAATCCGAAAGGGCCGGGTCTCTTTGCGGTTTACTTTAGTTCTGTATATAGGCATAGGTGAAGCAAGGTATTGTCCAAAGTTTTCCTTATTTATTTATTACCCTAGAGGAACGCCCTGCCTCAACCACAGTTACTGAGAAAGATAAACAAGACAGATGCAGATGAACTCACTCACCAGGTGGGGTTGACCTGGGAAAATTGTTCTCTCCTCTTGCTGTCTGCATGTACCAGTAGCTCTCCAAAATGTATAGATCAGGGGGCCAAGCACACACATCACAGTGCACAAGGACCCGGGTTCAAGCCCCTGGTCCCCACCTTCACAAGTGGCAGGGCTGCAGGTGTCTCTCTGTCTCTCTCCCTCTCTATTGCCCCCTCCCCTTTCTCTGTCTCTATCCAATAATCAGTTTAAAAATTAAAATTAAAAAAGAACTGTCAGAATATATACATCAGTGCGACACTTAGTCTGTAAAGCCACTCTTCGACACCTCCAAGGGGACACGTTCGGCCTGGGAACAGCATAGAAGTCAAGGCAGTGCCCCCTCCCCCATGCTGTCCTCCCTGTGGCTCCCCACCTTAAGAGAAAGGTCTTGCAGGCTAGGCGAGCTGGGCATTGTTGTGAATACATCCTTTTCTAGGGCTTGTTCACTAAGCACACGCTGTGGTAGGTGTTAGTGTTAGATTCCAGTCGCTGTTTCCCTAGAGGAGTCTGGGGGAGACCACTGTGTGCAGCTTGCACTGCACATGTCATGTTTCTCCTGTCACTGTACTTTAGGGACTAGGATTTAAGACCAGTAACAATCTTTTTCTCTTTGTGAGCATGTTTGTATCTTGGGATATATCCTTGGCATTTCTCCCCCCCCCGTCCCCCCTGAACACTTTAGACTAACTCTACGAGTCCGTCCTTGCCGTAAGTGAAGTGGGCGGCAGTGGACCACAACGAATGAGCCGTTGGCATAAGAAAGGAAGGAGGGAAGAAAGAAGTCACAGTACTTTCCCAGTAGCCGGTCCTTCTTCCTTGGTGTGTTCCGAGCAATGCAAATGTCTGATTGTCCCTGGCTGCATAGTCACTAGTTCTTTTGTGGCCCTGACAGCTCCTGTAGTGGGTGATGCAAATCTGTGAGGAGCCTGGGAGGGTCACTGTGCGGCTTCTGAGGGCAGGGTGAATTTTCTGCAGCTGCTTCAGGGTTGTGGTCTGTGCTTGAGTCTCCTCTTGATTACCATGTGTGAGCCTGAGGGAACCAGGGCCAGGGTGGCCCCCAGCCTGCGGGGAACGTTCTGGACTCTCCCTCTTTGAATTGGCGGAGGCCTTTGGGCCCGCTCCTTGACCATTCTCACCCTGTGAAACGTCCCACACTTTGAAGCAAATACAATGCACAGCACAGAGCACATAAAAACCTAGCCTAAGACAGAGAAGGTTCTTATTCTATGGGCTGGTTACTGGGGAAACGGGGAACAAAGGGGCAGCCTTCCACTTGTGGTAGAATTGTGTAACCCCCTTTTCTCTGGGCTTGACACCTGTCTGAATAAGAGTGATTAGGACCGAATAATCTCCCTCTCGGCCATTGAATATGTGGTTCACGTACAAAGTTGTGTAAGTGGAAGAAATACAGTGTTCATGTTCGTACAGATTTGTTTGCTACTAAGCATTTTTGAGGCTTTGTGAAACTGTTATTTTTTTTTCACAATGTGAAACTGAAGGTCAAATAAATTATTAGAGATTTTCTCTTCATTGTGTGTATGTCTTTATTTGAAAAACAGTGTAATTGTTGGCATTGCAAACTTGTGTCTCTTCTCTGTGAATGAGAAGGATCACAGCAAATACTCCCCGTCTTGTCTCTTATTTGACCATCTAGTCATAAGCATTTGTGAAGGCAAATTCCACATTCATGTAAATTTTGACCTTGTACAATGTTTCTTTAAGCAAAGTAAAAGCACATCAAGTATGAGTTTATTCGTAACGTACAGAAAACAATATATAATATGTAAAATATTAAGTCACATGCGCAGTAGTTAAGACAAGATTTGTGTTAGGAATTTAGGTCTGTGCCTTTTTTTTATTTGCCTCCAGGGTTATTGCTGGGCCTCCGTGCTGGCACTATGAATCCACTGCTCCTGGAGGCCAATTTTTTTCATTTTATAGAGCAGAACAGAGAGAAATTGATAGAGGAGAGGACTCCTGACTCCTCAAAGTTCTTTCACTTAGTACTATGTGCACTTAACTGGGTGCACTACCCCCTGACCTGGGTTTGTGCTTTTTTTGTTTCTTATCATCAGGGCTTTCTTCACGAGGAGACCCACAGAGACAAACCGCAGAGCACCAAAGCTTCCTCTAGTGTGGTAGAGGTGGGGCTCCCGCCTGTGTCAGCCACACATCAAAGTCAGACACTGAGCTTCCTCTAGTCAGACACTGAGCTTCCTCTAGTCAGACACTGAGCTTCCTCTAGTCAGACACTGAGCTTCCTCTACTTAGATACTGAGCTTCCTCTACTCAGACACTGAGCTTCCTCTACTCAGACACTGAGCTTCCTCTACTCAGACACCGAGCTTCCTCTAGTCAGACACTGAGCTTCCTCTAGTCAGACACTGAGCTTCCTCTAGTCAGACACTGAGCTTCCTCTACTCAGACACTGAGCTTCCTCTACTCAGACACTGAGCTTCCTCTAGTCAGACACTGAGCTTCCTCTAGTCAGACACTGAGCTTCCTCTAGTCAGACACTGAGCTTCCTCTACTCAGACACTGAGCTTCCTCTACTCAGACACTGAGCTTCCTCTACTCAGACACTGAGCTTCCTCTAGTCAGACACTGAGCTTCCTCTAGTCAGACACTGAGCTTCCTCTACTCAGACACTGAGCTTCCTCTACTCAGACACTGAGCTTCCTCTAGTCAGACACTGAACTTCCTCTACTCAGACACTGAGCTTCCTCTACTCAGACACTGAGCTTCCTCTACTCAGACACTGAGCTTCCTCTACTCAGACACTGAGCTTCCTCTACTCAGACACTGAGCTTCCTCTAGTCAGACACTGAGCTTCCTCTAGTCAGACACTGAGCTTCCTCTAGTCAGACACTGAGCTTCCTCTAGTCAGACACTGAGCTTCCTCTACTCAGACACTGAGCTTCCTCTAGTCAGACACTGAGCTTCCTCTACTCAGACACTGAGCTTCCTCTACTCAGACACTGAGCTTCCTCTACTCAGACACTGAGCTTCCTCTAGTCAGACACTGAGCTTCCTCTAGTCAGACACTGAGCTTCCTCTAGTCAGACACTGAGCTTCCTCTAGTGTGGTAGCGGTGGGGCTCCCACCTGTGTCAGCCACACACCAAAGTCAGACACTGAGCCCCAGCTATAACCCCAGTGGCAAAATCAGTCCATCACATAGAAGAGGTTTACTCGCACGGTAAGTTTAAGAGAGTACCAGGCTTAGTGCCTGGCACGTAGTAGGCTTCCTTTTCATATTTTATGGGGGATCTAATGGTTTATAGTCATACATACACATGCAGTAGGCTTTCAATTCTTTGTAGATACGGTATCTCCCATTAAAAGACATCTGAGTGACACGCACACCAGGGATTATATTAAAAGTCTGCATATGCCCCTTGTTTTGCACCCCATGGAAACCCCAGGAGAGCTGTCACCACTAACCAACCACCCCATTTTGAGAAGAAGAGATTATCTTTTTTTAAAAATTTTTAAAAATTTCATATATATGTATATATATATATATATATATATATATATAATTTGTTTTTTATTTCTGAGAGAGATGCAGAGCGAGAGAAGCACCAGAGCACTGCTCAGCTCTGGCTTATGGTGATGTGGGGGATTGAACCTGGGATGTCAGAGCCTCAGGCATGAGAGTCTCTGCATAACCATTATACTATCTACCCCTGCAATTATCTTATTATCTAAGGGAGTAATGAGACTTAGATTTCAAAGCTTATTCTCTGGCCTGTTGCTCTCAGCCCAGGATTGTGGAGGAAGGTGACTCATGGGGCTGAACCTGACTGGGAGGCCCTAGATGGCTCCATCCATGTGTCCAAGAACTGACTTCCTGAGAAGGTTGACGATGGACAGCCCCAGCCTCGAATACCAAGGGAAAAAACACATAGCTCACCTGGATAGTTGGCCTGCTCTGCCAGACTCACAACCAGTTCAACTCCATCTATTTCTAGCCAAAAAGTCAGTCTAGAGTGGTTAAAAACTAACAATGAAATGGACCTGCCCTATGATCCTGCAATTCCTCTCCTGGGGATATATCCTAAGGAACCCAACACATCCATCCAAAAAGATCTGTGTACACCTATGTTCTTGGCAGCACAATCTGTCATAGCCAAAACCTGGAAGCAACCCAGGTGTCCAACAACAGATGAGTGGCTGAGCAAGTTGTGGTCTATATACACAATGGAATACTACTCAGCTGTTAAAAATGGTGACTTCACCGTTTTCAGCCGATCTTGGATGGACCTTGAAAAATTCGTGTTGAGTGAAATAAGTCAGAAACAGAAGGATGAATATGGGATGATTTCACTCTCAGGCAGAAGTTGAAAAACAAGATCAGAAAAGAAAACACAAGTCGAACCTGAACTGGAATTGGCGTATTTCACCAAAGTAAAAGACTCTGGGGTGGGTGGGTGGGGAGAATACAGGTCCAAGAAGGATTCAGAGGACCTACTGGGGGTTGTATTGTTATGTGGGAAACTGGGGAATGTTATGCATGTACAAACTATTGTACTTACTGTTGAATGTAAAACATTAATTCCCCAATAAAAAAAAATAACAATGAAAAAAAAGAAAAGGAAGGGAGAGGAAGAGGAGGAAAAGGATGAGAGAGAAGGAAGAGGAAATAGACAAGTAGTCTGCTATGCTTCAAAGGTTTTTCTCTTCAGGTTTCTAAACAGACAGTTTATAGGGAGGGGGTGTCTCTGAGCAGTTGTTCTACTTGGTAATTCATGGAACTGTGTGCTTAGGTCTTCTGTACTTCTCTGTTTGTGCAATGTTTATGGACTGACAGAATATACAAATGAAATATACAGAGAACAGTGGCTAGACCCTAAAAACAACGCTGACCCGCAGTCTGTGACAAGCAGCCCAGGAAGCTACCGGCCATCCGTGCATGCCAGACAAGCAGCGAGCCAGGCTCTAGCAATTGGTCAAACAGTAATTTCTGTGACAGTCGGCCCCAAATGGCCAGGATTTGATATACAACTACCAGCTTAATTTTTGTTCTTGCTTCAACTTCGGATCCAGGAGAGAAAGTCAAATATGCCCAACTTAAGTCTCGTAAATGACGCCCCACTTCCAGTCATCTGTCACCAGTTCTTAGCCTTCAGTCCGGCGCAGAGCAGCTGAAAACTTCCCTTGTTTGTTTGTTTGTTTGTTTCTGCTCTTAAGCTCTCCGCTTCTCTCCCTGCCTTCTTGTCTCTGCCCAAGCACGGTGACAGTGTCTGACTCCCTTGATCTAACAAGCTCCGCATGATTGACCTTTCCATGTTCTGATTTGATTGGGCTTCACATTCACAGACCAATGTTGGTTCAGGGAAATAATTAAATGTAATAAGAAGGTTCATAAAGCGTGGACTCCAGGCAACCTGCGCTTTCAGGAGAATGCTGTTTTCACCCTGAGGTGTCAGGACAAGCTGAGCTGCACGCCATACCGGAACCGTGAAAGAATGGACTGGGAGTTTGTGAGGCTGAGGTCAGGGTATCTGGTTTGTCAAAAGGGAGAGTGGTTGCTTTGTTTGGGGATATTTTGAAGTGAGCACACTTAAATTAAGTTTTCCAGTACAACTCTTGGTACACGTGAATGTATGAGTAAATGCAGACTTAGCAGTTAATTCCTGGTCTTGCCTGTCACGAGTCTTAAGTGCTTTTGCCTGTCTGACACATACTCAGACAAGCCATCTGTCCTGCGTTTGAGTCTAATCACAGACAATTTCAAAGCTCTGTTATTTGTCAACCATTGGACAACTAAGTGCAAGGCCTAACTTTCAGAAGGGGAAAAAAATGTGCATAGAGACATGACTATGAGATTTTTAAAAATGGGCTAAGTAGATTATCAACCTTCCATAATCCCACCCAGCTCTGTTTACAGCTCAGCTTGCTTGGTGAGTCTGGGGGACAAAGAATGAGACAAAGTTTCTGTCTTGCTCTCTGGTCCTGTTTCCTTGGCAACCATAATCTTTCTCTGTGCAAAGATAGGGGACCACATCAAGGAAAGCTAGCTGGAATGTCAGCAAAATGTTTCACTAATCCCTCTCTTTTGGGATCAGATGATTTGCTGTGTTACAAAAAGTGACTTTACATCCAGTTTTCGAAGGTGCTGGGAGAGGTGATCAGCTGTCCTAGAAAGACAGAGTATTTCCCCCAGGAGAGTGGGCTTCTGTGACAGCCACAGAGAAGAGGAAGACAGTCTTTGGGGAGATACCTACCTAGCAGGCACCTGCAGAGCATCCAGGGTTCTCTTCCTCTGAGGCCCTGACACATGTGTAAGTGGTAAATTGCAAATGCCTGGCCCACACAGCCGTCCACATGCGTTCTGGCTGAGGGGTTACTGCCAGGAGAACCATTTTGAGGACTGACTCTTGGGATTTTGAAAACATTTGTTTATTCAAAAGGGAAGGGGGGAGAGGGGAAGAAGACAGAGAGAAGTGTGGCTGTCGTGCCTCTGCCTGGGCTCGACCTTGATGAGGACACCTTAGCTCATTGTTGAGTCTGGAGAGGTCTTGGAGCCACGGTGGGCAGACTGTCGCGCCCTGTGGTCGGTGGCCCTGAATAGAACGTCCTTGGTCATGAGTGGCATGAACCGGTGACATGGTCTGTGCCTGGCACAGGGGCCCACAACCAGTGGGAAATGTCAGTGTTTACAAGTGTGTTTATGCTCTCTCTCTGGCTTCACAGGGTTTTGCCTTATAGTTGGGAGGCCCTTCCGGCCTGGTCTGACCTGTTTGTTACTCTTTATCCCTCACTGACTTCTCTCTCCCTCTTAATTTTTTTTATTAGTGACTTAATAATGATGAACAAGATTGTAAGATAACAGGGGTACAACTCCACATAGTTCCCACCACCAGAGTTCCCTGTCCCAGCCCCTCCATTGGAAGCTTCCCTGTTCTTTATCCCTCTGGGAGTCTGGGTCAAAACTCTTTATGGGGAGCAGAAAGTGGGAGTTCTGGCTTCTGTCATTACTTCTCCGCTGGACATGGGTGTTGGCAGGTGGATCCACACCCCCAGCCTGTCTCTCTCTTTCCCTAGTGGATTAGAGCTCTGGGGAGGTGGGTTTCCGGGACACATGGGTGAAGTCGTCTGCTCAGGGAAGTAAGAATGGTGTCATGGTAGTGTCTGCAACGTGGTGGCTGAAAGGCCATCTGTAAGATATAGTAGTAGAACAAATTGTTTAATAAACAGGAACTTAAACATAGGAATAGAGCAGATGAAACTTCTTCCTGTGGGAAGAAGCAAGGAAGTCTGTTTTAGGTATGTTCCAAGGGGCCTATGACTTTAGTCATTTTTGCCTGAGCCTGACAGCTAACATGCAGGTGGGCTAAAAATCTTTCTCTGTCTTCAATATTTTTATTTATTTATTAAAGGCTAGAGACAGAGAGAGAAATTGAGAGAAGAGGGGAGATAGAGAGGGAGAGAGACAAAGAGAGACACCTGCAGCCCTGCTTCACCACTCGTGAAGCTTTCCCCCTGCGGGTGGGGACCAGGGGTTTGAACCTGAGCCCTTGCGCACTGTAATGTGTGCGCTCAACCAGGTGCACCACCTCCCGGTCCCCAACTTTCCTTTTCCTCTATAAACCTGTTGGTGGTCCAACCTCATCTTGATATAGACTCTTAGAAGATCCAACTGATGTGGTCTGGGAGGTGGCACAGTGGATAAAGCACTCTCACGCATGAGGTCCTGAGTTCAATCCCCGGCAGCACATGTACCAGAGTGATGTCTGGTTCCTTCTCTCTCTCTCCTTGTATCTTTCTCATTAATAAGTAAATAAAATCTTTAAAAAAAGAAGAAGACCCGGGAGTCGGGCTGTAGCGCAGCGGGTTAAGCGCAGGTGGTGCAAAGCACAAGGACCGGCATAAGGATCCCGGTTCGAACCCCGGCTCCCCACCTGCAGGGGAGTCGCTTCACAGGCGGTGAAGCAGGTCTGCAGGTGTCTATCTTTCTCTCCTCCTCTCTGTCTTCCCCTCCTCTCTCCATTTCTCTCTGTCCTATCCAACAACGACAACAACAACAATAATAACTACAACAATAAAACAACAAGGGCAACAAAAGGGAATAAATAAATAAAATAAATATTTAAAAAAATTTTTTTAAAAAAGAAGAAGACCCAACTGACCCAGAGAGCTGCAGCTGCAGAATGAAACGCCCCTGTCACCCTGCTCCGTAACCCCATGGGTGCATTTGGCCGGGCTGGGCAGGTGCGGGGAGGCAAGTCTCCGAGAACACGTGACATCATTGCAGTGGCCCCGCCTACAACCGTGTACTTTCTGAGGGCTAGTTTCTTCATTTGCTTTTTTTTTTTTTTTCTATAATAGTTGGGAAGCACTTTGCACTGGACAACACTCTGCACAAGCACCACAACATGATTGCCCTGGTGACACCGTGGCTGTACTCGGAGGCCCAGTGCTCAGAGCATCTCAGCGTCCGGCAAGTCATGAAGAGCTGGCAGTAACTCCAGAACATGGAACAGCTGCAAATCACCAGGGCAAAGCCTTCCTCATGCTGGCTGCCTTCCTCATTCTGTTGATGGACTCATAGAAAGCCTGCGAGCGGCGGAGGACAGCCGTCCTATCACAGGCTGTAACAAAGCCTTATAGGTAATGGTCTGAGCCGCCTTCACGGAGCCAAACCATTCTTTTCCCTTCGGTCTGGATGGGCTATTCTAGCAGATTCTTCTGAGGAGGAAATAGTCTTGCTTCTTTTTTCAATTTTTTATTTTCTTTATTTTTTTGCTTCCAGGATTATCGCTGGGGCTCAGTGCCTGCACTACAAATCCACTGCTCCTGAAGGCCATTTTCTCCATTTTGTTATCGTTGTTATTGTTACTGTCGCTATTGCTGTTGTTGTTGTTGGACAGGAGAGAGAGAAATGGAGAGAGGAGGGGAAGACAGAGAGGGGGAGAGAAAGACAGACACCTGCAGACCTGCTTCACCGCCTGGGAAGCGACTCCCCTGCAGGTGGGGAGCCTGGGGCTCGAAGCAGAATCCTTGCACAGGTCCTTGTGCTTTGCGCCATGTGCACTTAACCTGCTGCACTACTGCCTGGCCCCTTGTCTTGCTTCTTTTGAGAACAAGCTACTCTTTTTTTTTTTTTTTTTTAAATCAGGAGGCTTTCAATAAGAAATATTGGAGCCATTGACTATACATTAAAATAAAGCATAGTTCTGTGATAGTGTTATGGCCTAACTCTTTGTGGTAATGTTTATTTTAATACTGATTCATATTTTCTATTTATTTATTTATTTATTTATTACCAGCGCTCTGGTTTATGGTGGTTTGGGGGATTGAACCTGGGTCTTTGGAGCCTCAGGCATAAAATTCTCTTTGTGGGAGTCAGGCGGTGGCGCAGCAGGTTAAGTGTGCATGGCACAAAGTGCAAAGACCAGCATAAGGATCCCAGTTTGATCCCCCAGATCCCCACCTGCAAGGGAGTCGCTTCACAGGTGGTGAAGCAGGTCTACAGGTGTCTATCTTCCCCTCCTCTCTCCATTTCTCTCTGTCCTATCCAACAGCGACATCAATAACCACAACAATGTTAAGCAACAAAGGCAACAAAAGGGAAAATAAATAAATATAAAAAATTAAAAATAAATCTCTTTGCATAACCATGATGCTATATAACCCCACCTTTGATTTTTTTTTTCTGTTGTTTTACAGGATAGAGAGAAATTGAGAGGGGGAGGGGGAGCAGGGAGAGACAAAGAGAGACTCCTGCAGCCCTGCTTCACCACTCCTGATGTTTCTCCTTGACAGATGGGGACTGGGGGGAAGGTTGAGCCAAGTCCTGTGCACAGTGACACAAGCAGTCAGCCTGATCTCCTATTTTTCATCTTTAAAATATGCCTGCGCATGGTTCATTCTAGGAATAAGAAACTGGCTCAGCACTTGAAAGTCATTGGTATGCTTCCCCATCACATCATATTAAAGAGAGAACAGGAACAGCGAGGGGTGGCCAAGATGTGGGAACCTTCCTGCACTGCTGGTGGGATGTCAGTGGGTCCCGCCCTGTGGGCAGCTCTCAGAAGGCTGGAGGTGGACCTGCCCTGTGACCCTGCAATTTCTCTCCTGGGGACAGATCCTAAGGGAACAAATAAATGCATTTGAACAGACTAACTTGCATCCAGGTTTGGGCTGTGGTACAAAGTGAGATAAGCCAGCAGGATGGAGATGAAGGCTGGGTGACCTCACTTACAGGTGGCCTTAAGGAACGAGGGACAGATAAAACATGGTGTGAGCTGTGCTACAGCAAAGCAAAACCCTAGACTGAGGTGGAATGGGGCAGGCGGGGGAGCCAGGTACCGGGACAGAATGGTGAAGAGACACTTGGGCTGCTGGGAAAAGTAGTGTTTGGACACCTATCAGCTATCAGGAGGAGATAAGAAACTGTATCCATGGGTCAGCAGTGTCCTGTAAACCATTATTTCTCTCAGTGAAATGATTGTTCGGACACCTATCAGGAGGAGATAAGAAACTGTATTCATGGGTCAGCAGTGTCCTGTAAACCATTATTTCTCTCAATGAAATGATTCTTCAGATGTTTGATTTGTCTTTATTTTATTGCTTAGAAATGTTTTTATTTATTTATTATTGGATAGAGACAGAGAGAAATTGAGAGAGGAAGGGAGAGAGACAGTGAGATACCTACAGCCCTGCTTCACCACTCGTGACACTTTCCCCCTGCAGGTGGGGACCAGGGGTTTGAACCGGAGTCCTGTGTACTGTAATGTGTGCACTTAACAAAGTGTGCTAGTGCCTGTCCCCCCTAAGATGATTTTTTTAAAAAAGAAAGACATTGTTCCACTCAGGTTTCCTCTGAACCCTTCCTTTACCGCACAGATAAAACTCAGAACCTATGATGACATCAGAGATGATTACCTGTCTGGGGTTTACAGTGGACCATGAATCCTGACTCTGGGTCTTGGTTTAATTTTCTGTGGTGACAATTAAAACTCATTAAGAGACTGACACATTCAGCCTTTAGTTTGTGAATGTGATTCACCTGAATGCCTTGAGGAAGTGGGGGGTGGGCTGAGAAAACATGGTATTAGTCAGAGAAAAAGTCTGGGACTTCCTTTTTCATGTCTTAAAGTTACTTGTGGGAGTTGAGCGCTAGCACAAGCGGGTTAACCGCAGGTGGCGCAAAGCACAAGGACCAGCGTAAGGATCCCAGTTCAAGCCCCCGGCTCCCCACCTGCATGGGAGTCACTTCACAGGTCATGAAGCAGGTCTGCAGGTGTCTGTCTTTCTCTCCCCCTCTCTGTCTTCCCCTCCTCTCTCCATTTCTCTCTGTCCTATCCAACAACAACGACATCAATAATAACTACAACAATAAAACAACAAGGACAACAAGGGAGTAAATAATAAATAAATAAATATAAAAAAATAAATCTTTTTTTTAAAAAAGTGTTTTTAAAAAGTTACTTGTAATTGGAGAAATATTGTTAAATGACTTCCTCTAAGAGCCTCTGCTATGGAAATATTAATAGCAGGAGATGAAGTTGAACTGAGTTAGTGAGCCGCTCTTCAGCCCCTTGAACTGTGTCTGAGGAGCTAAAATAGCCTCACTGGCAGCCTTGTGCCCCCTTGCCACTGCACCCTGAGTCGCTGCCTGAAGAAGAAACCACAGGCACTGAAGGGTCTTTTTTTTTTTTTTTTAAGCCAGAAAATGTTGGCTAGAGAGTTTCCACATTTCCACTTGATGAAAATAATCTTAAAATTTTGGACCCAAGCTGAAACATGTAGGTAAGTTGGGTTACACCCTCTGTAGTGAGGCACAGAAGGGCACAGTGATCTCAATAGTGGTAACATAGTAGGACTCAGAATGTTATCTGAGCCGATGGTCATATTCCAGAGTGGAATGTTTGCCCGGGAACTTGAAGAACTAATTTTGGAAGCTGAGGCTTGTGTCTAGGGTCTTCCTGGGACACCTATAAAGGGAAAGTCTATAAAAGTGTATTAAGACCCCAATAAGAATGAGACACCCCCAGCCAACCTATTACTCAGCTGCAAGATAGATCTGACTAAAAACAGCTCTTTTTTTTTCCTCTTGACTTTGAGTAATTTTTTAAAAAAAATTACTAGTGATTTAATAATGATTAACAAGATTGTAATGGGTACAATTCCACACAGCTCCCACCACCAGAGTTCTGTGTCCCATCCCCTCCATTGGAAGCTTCCCTGTTCTTTATCCTTCTGGGAGCAGGGACCCAAATTCTCTATGGGGAGCAGAAGGGGGGAGTTCTGGCTTCTGTCATTGCTTCTCCACTGGACATGGGTGTTGGCAGGTGGATCCACATCCCCAGCCTCTTTCTGTCTTTCCCTAGTGGGGCAGGGCTCTGGGGAGGGGAGGTTATAGGACACGTCAGTGAGATCGTCCGTCCAGGGAAGTAAGGATGGCATCATGGTAGCATCTGCAACTTAGTGGCTGAAAATCAGTAAGATACAAAGCAGAATTATGAGTTACTACTCAGGAAATTGAAAAAGACACAAAGAAATGGAAAGATATTCCATGTTCATGGGTTGGAAGAATTAATATCATCAAAATGAAAATACTATCCAGAGCCATCTACAAATTTAATGCTATCCCCATCAAGATCCCAACCACATTTTTTAGGGGAATAGAGCAAATGCTACAAATGTTTATCTGGACCAGAAAAGACCTAGAATTGCCAAAACAATCTTGAGAAGAAAGAACAGAACCTGAGGCATCACACTCCCAGATCTCAAACTGTATTGTAGGGCCATTGTCATCAAAACAGCTTGGTACTGGAACATGAATAGACACACTGACCAGTGGAATAGAATTGAGAGCCCAGAAATGAGCCCCCACACCTATGGACATCTAATTTTTGACAAAGGGGCCCAGACTATTGAATGGGGAAAGCAGAGTCTCTTCAACAAATGGTGTTGGAAACAATGGGTTGAAATATGCAGAAGAATGAAACTGAACCACTATATTTCACCAGATACAAAAGTAAATTCCAAGTAGATCAAGTGCTTGAATGTTAGACCAGAAACTCTCAGATACTTAGAGGAAAATATTGGCAGAACTCTTTTCCACATAAATTTTAAAGACATCTTCAATGAAATGAATCCAATTACAAAGAAGACTAAAACAAAAATAAACCAATGGGCCTACATCAAATTAAAAATCTTTTGCACAGCAAAAGAAACCACTACCCAAACCAAGAGACCCCTTACAGAATGGGAGAAGATCTTTACATGCCATACATCAGACAAGAGGCTAATAACCAAAATATATAAAGAGCTTGCCAAACTCAACAACAAGACAACAAATAACCCCATCCAAAAATGGGGGGAGGACATGACCACAGAAGAGATCCAAAAAGGCCGAGAAACACATGAGAAAATGCTTCAAGTCTCTGATTGTCAGAGAAATGCAAATAAAGACAACAATGAGATACCGCTTCACTCCTGTGAGAATGTCACACATCAGAAAAGGTAACAGCAGCAAATGCTGGAGAGGGTGTGGGGTCAAAGGAGCCTCCTGCACTGCTGATGGGAATGTCAATGGGTCCAACCTCTGTGGAGAACAGTCTGGAGAACTCTCAGAAGGCTAGAAGTGGACCTACCCTGTGACCCTGCAATTCCTCTCCCGGGGATAGATCCTAAGGAACCCAAAACACCCATCCAAAAAGATCTGTGTGCACCTGTGTTCATAGCAGCACGATTTGTAATAGCCAAAACCTGGAAGCAACCCAGGTGTCCAACAACAGATGAGTGGCTGAGCAAGTTGTGGTCTATACACACAATGGAATACTACTATTCAGTTATTAAAAACAGTAACTTCACCGTTTTCAGCCGATCTTGGATGGACCTTGAAAAATTCATGTTAAGTGAAATAAGTCAGAAACAAAAGGATGAACATGGGATGATCTCACTCTCAGGCAGAAGTTGACAAACAAGATCAGAAAAGAAAACACAAGTAGAACCTGAACTGGAGTTGGCATATTGCACCAAAGTAAAAGACTCTGGGGTGGGTGGGTGGGGAGAATACAGGTCCAAGAAGGATGACAGAGGACCTAGTGGGGGTTGTATTGTTAGATGGAAAATTGGGAAATGTTATGCATGTACAGAATATTGGATTTACTGTTGAATGTAAAACATTAATTCCACAGTAAAGAAATTTAAAAAAAGGAAAGAAAA
This sequence comes from Erinaceus europaeus, assembly GCF_950295315.1. Lineage (NCBI taxonomy): Eukaryota > Metazoa > Chordata > Mammalia > Eulipotyphla > Erinaceidae > Erinaceus > Erinaceus europaeus. Next base: position 1,490,068 of record NC_080172.1, on the reverse strand, counting down.
GATATAACACAAGACAAATTGTTTAATAAACAAGAATCCAAAGGAAGGAGACAGATGCAATTAAGGGTCTTCATGTGGGAAGAAGCTAGGAAGTCTATTTTAGGTATGTTCCAAGGAGCCCATGACTATCAGGCTCAGACAATCCTGTTCTCATCCATTTCATGTAGTCTCAGTCCTCTCAGTTATGGGACAGGACAGAACTATGTCACTTACACTCTCATAAGTGCTAATTTTACAGGAGTTGAGTAGGCAAGCTACTTTCTGACTGTCTTTACAATGTATTTCTCACCATGCTGAACATAGTGCTGTGACAGGATCAATGACAAATAACTTTGCTTTAGGAGTGAAGAGATTAGCTAAGAACTGATCTGTTAGGCATCTGGGCAGATGTGTGTGTGTGCTAGTATAATATATCGCTTCTCTACTGGAGAGAAGAAAATGAACGTGCCGAGCAGTGTCTCTGGTTACGTGGTGAAATTTCCAGAGTCCTCTTGCCTTTAAAAGCAATGAGTGCATTTTTTTAAAAAAAAGTTTTCTCTGCAATATAAACGAGAGAGCAAGCACATAGGCACACCATTTTTAATTTTTAAACAAGGGCATAGAAGAAAACACTAAGTGAAACATGGGCTTTGGTGAGGTGTGGGGCGGGGCGTGAACCAGGCCAGAGCAGAAGACTTGGGAGCGGAGGGGCTGGGAGGGAGTGCCGAGGACAGGGACTTATGTCGGGGCAGAGAGTGTTCTGCAGACATCCTCCGGGCGGAGAGCAGAAAAGGTTCCCTGTGTCAACAGCCACGGCAAACCACTCACCTCCCTCAGTCAAAGGGGGAGAAAAGGTTTGTTTGTGTATGAGAAACAGAAAGAGAAGCAGAGGACCCCATCAGCACATGTTGCCCGGAGTTGAACGGTATGTTTCAGCGTCTGACGCTTCATCTAGCCACCTTCCGGGTCACGCACCATCCATGGTTTTCACCTGTTGTTAACCTGGAATAGATTTCCACACATTGGCTTATTGGTGACACACGAGGTGGGTGTGAAGGCGTCTCTTTCTCCATCAGACATCCTCTCTCATGGGGACTGGAGTTTCTTTTTGCATCGAGGCAGGCGGCATTGTTGCTGCACCAGGACACCTGGCTTGATCTTATTTTCCTAGCTGGCAATTACATAAACTTATGTCACCAGAAGCAGAAGGCGTCCAATTACGCAGTGTCTTTAATCTGAAATGTCTCTGCACTTGAGAAACATTATTGCTTTAATCATCACCACACCCTGGAGGAGCGGAGGTGGAAAGTGTGAGCCGCATCCAGAGCCACGGGTCGAGGAGGTCAGGAAGAGAGTGGGTGACTCACAGTCTCCGTGCCTGGCAGCCTGGAGGCCACCTGGCAGCGGCAGACTTCCCAGCCCTGCTCTGTGTCCGAGCTGTATGTCCTGTGAGCTGGGCAATGACGAGTGGGCTTTTGAGACGCCAAAGTCTTCCTTCCTTCCTTCCTTCCTTCCTTCCTTCCTTTCTTCCTTCCTTCCTTCCTTCCTTCCTCTCTCTCTCTTTCTTCCTTCCTTCCTTCCTTCCTTCCTTCCTTCCTTCCTTCCTTCCTTCCTTTCTTTCTTTCTTTCTTTCTTTCTTTCTTTCTTTCTTTCTTTCTTTCTTTCTCTCCCTCCACGGTTATTTACAAATCCACTGTTCCTGGAGGCCATTTTCCCCATTTTATTAGCTAGGACAGAGATATTGAGAGAGGAGGGGAGAAGATATAGAGGGGTATAGAGATAGAGAGAGAAAAAGAAAGACAGACACCTGCAGACCTGCTTCACCACTTGTGAAACATCCCTGTGGGCCCGCTTTCCACTGGCCCGCGAAGCAAACCCCTCCTCCCTCAGACAGTGCGGTGCAAAGACCGTTCTCCAGCGGGCATCCGGCTCCATGCGTGCAAACCCCGGCGAGGACAGAGTCCGTGCTCCCCAGGACCCTGTGCCCTGCGTTGTCCCGACACTGATCCCAGGAGCCGCTGCCGCGAGGAGGTGAAGTCACCCAGCTTGCTCTCAGGGGCTAAGGCTCCAGCAGCTGCAAATGTCTGGCAGCAGGAACGGAACGTAGGTGGGGCACCCCCTGTGATAAACAGGAAACCTAATAGGAAAGTTATTCACAGTGAGAGTGTCTATATTTTGGGTACGGCTGAATTAAAAGCATTATGAAGTGGACTGACACGACTGTATATTAAATTAATTTGGACCTAACAGAGGAAAATAATTCAGTCATGTCAAACACTACACACACACACACACACACACACACACACACTCACACACTCACACACACACACACACTCACACACACACTCACACACACACACACTCACACACACACACACTCACACACACACTCACACACACACTCACACACTCACACACACACACACACACTCACACACTCACACTCACTCTCACACACACACACACACACACTCACACACACACACTCACACACACACACTCACACACACACTCACACACACACACACTCACACACTCACACTCACTCTCACACACACTCACACACACACTCACACACACACTCACACACTCACACATACACACACACACTCACACACACTCACACACACTCACACACACTCACACACACACACTCACACACACACACTCACACTCACACACACACTCACACACACACACACTCACACACACTCACACACACACACTCACACACACACACTCACACACACACTCACACACACTCACACACACTCACACACACACACACACACTCACACACTCACACATACACACACTCACACACACTCACACTCACACACACTCACACACACACACTCACACACACTCACACTCACACACACACTCACACACACACTCACACTCACACACACACTCACACACACACTCACACACACTCACACACACACACTCACACACACACACTCACACACACACTCACACACACACTCACACACACACACACACTCACACACACTCACACACACACACTCACACACACTCACACACACACTCACTCACACACTCACACTCACACTCACACACACACACTCACACACACACACACACACACACACACACACATGCATACATATCGTATTTTGAAATAGACCAGGTAAGTAGGGGCCAGGTGGTGGCGTACCTGGCTAAGTGCACATAGTACTAAGCACAAGGACCCTCAGAGGATCCCGGTTTGAGCCCCCTACCACCTGCGGGGGGGGGGGTCACTTTACAGGTGGTGAAGCAGGTCTGCAGGTGTCTCTCTGTCTCTCTCCTTCTCTATTTCCCCTCCTCTCTCAATTTCTTTCTGTCCTGTCCAATAAAATGGAAGGAAAGTTAAAAGGCCCCCAGGAGCAGTGAATTCGTAGAGCTGGCACCAAGCCCCAGCAATAACCCTGGAGGCAAAAGACAAGCAAGCAAGCAAACAAGTAGGAGACCCAGCAAGTGTGTTTATATCTGGGCTTGAAGGCGGCTGCTGTTACACTGTGGTCTGATTGTCACTGAAGGCTTACTGAGAGAGTGATCACAGCCTGGTAAAATACTAGACAATTCAGTGCTTGTGTTCTTAGAAATTCAGCGTGTTTCAAACTGGGGCAAAATGCTGTGTACTGGTGTGTTAAATGAAGTTAGATGTTAGCGCTAGATGATTTTACTGAGGTTTTCACTTACATGACTGTTTATTTAAAATATGGGTGGAGACGGCTGGGAAGGTGCTTGATGAGTGACACGACTGCTATGTGAGACGCTTGGGGTTCAGCTCCCTTCACCATGCATTCTGGACAGTACTCTGGCATGTCGCTCTCTCTCCCTCTCCCCATCTCTCTTCCTCTCTCTCTCTCTCTCCCTCCCTCTCCCCCATCTCTCTCTCTCTTCTCCTTATCTCTCTCTTCCTCTTCTTTTTTAAATTTATTTTTTATTGGGAGGTTAATGTTTTACAGCTGACAGTAAATACAATAATCTGTGCATGCATAACATTTCCCAGTTTTCCACACAATGATAAAAATCCTACTAGGTCCTCAGCCATCCTGTTCCAGGACCTGAACTCTGCCCTCCACCCCAGAATCTTTTACTTTGATGCAATACACCAACTCCAGTCCATGTTCTTTTTAGTGTTTTCTCTTCCGATCTTTTTTCAACTTCTTCCTGTGAGTGAGATCATCCCCTATTTATCCTTTTGTTTATGATTTATTTCACTTCACATTATTCCTTCAAGCTCCATCCAAGATGGACTGAAGAAGGTGAAGTTACCATTTTTTAACAGCTGAGTAGTATTCCATTGTGTATCTAGACCACAACTTGCTCAGCCACTCATCTGTTGTTGGACACCTGGGTTGCTTCCAGGTTTTGGCTATTACACATTGTGCTGCCAAGAACATATGTGCACACAGATCTTTTTGGATGGATGTGTTGGGTTCCTTAGGATCTATCCCCAGGAGGGGAATTGCAGGGTCATAGGGTAGGTCCATTTCTAGCCTTCTGAGAGTTCTCCAGACTGTTCTCCACAGAGGTTGGACCAATTGACATTCCCACCAGCAGTGCAGGAGGGTTCCTTTGACCCCACACCCTCTCCAGCATTTGCTGCTGTTACCGTTTCTGATGTGTGACATTCTCACAGGAGTGAAGTGGTATCTCATTGTTGTCTTTATTTGCATTTCTCTGACAATCAGAGACTTGGAGTATTTTTCGTGTGTTTCTCAGCCTCTTGGATCTCTTTTTTTGGTGAATATTCTGTCCATGTCCTCTCCCCATTTTTTGGATGGGGTAATTTATTTTCTTGTTGTTGAGTTTGGTAAGCTCTTTATATATTTTGGTTATTAGCCTGTTGTCTGATCTATGGCATGTAAAGATCTTCTCCCATTCTGTGAGGGGTCTCTTGGTTTTCTCTCTCTCTTCTTATCTCTCTCTCCCTCCCTGCCTTCCTCCCTCTTTCTTCCTCTCTCTCTTATTCTCTCTCTCCTCTCTTTCTTCTTGTCTCTTCCCCTCTTCCTCCCGTCCCCTCTCTTCTTGTCTCTCCCTCTTTCTTATTCTCTCTTCCTGTCCCTCTCTCCCCTCTTCTTCCCTCTTTCTCTCTCTCTGTCTCTTTCCTCCCCCTCCCTCTCTCTCTCACTCCCTTTCTCTCTCCCTCCCTCCCCATCTCTCTTTTTCTGCTAAACACAAAGCTTAGGGTGGGATATCTAAGTTGGTTTTCTTTTTTAAAAATTATTTATTTTATTTTTTCCCCTTTTGTTGCCGTTGTTGTTTTATTGTTGTAGTTATAGATGCCGTCCTTGTTGGATAGGACGGGGAGAAATGAAGAGAGAAGGGGAAGACAGAGAGGGGAGAGAAAGACAGACACCTGCAGACCTTCTTCACTGCCTGTGATCCTTACGTCAGTCCTTGAGCTTTGCACCACCTGCGCTTAACCCGCTGTGCTACCGCCCGACTCCCTGGAAGCTGGTTTTCCATGTGGCTCAGGCCCCTCACTTGTCAGAGTATTTGCATTGAAAGCTGGTGTCACCCCCCAATCAGTTCAGATAACCCCGCTGAGCTCACCTGGCTGGTGCACCTGCTGCGTCGCCGGCTGACCCAGTTTCAGCCTGGAGGAAGCTTCAAGAGGTTGGCATCTTTCCCTTTCTCCCTCTGCCTGTCAACTTCAACTTGAAAAACGTCGTTTCTCAGAAGTGAAGACAGAGGAAAAAAGAAAATGAAATAAGATACAAGGCGGTGGGTGGTGGCTCACCTGGCTGAGCACACGTCACAGTGCGCAAGGACCCGGGTTCAAGGCCCCCGCCCCACCTGCAGGGAGAAAGCTTTGAGAGCAGTGAAGCAGGGCTGCAGGTGTCTCTCTGTCTCTCTCCCTCTCTGTCTTCCCCATCCCTCTTGATTTCTGGCTGTCTCTACCCAGTAAACAAATATAATAATAAACATTTTTAAAAAGAAGAAAGAAAAGAAAATACAACTCCCCTATTCCCACACTTGCCCAAAGGGGAATATCCTTCCTTTGAGAGCTGAGTTACTCAGTTCTATGCTTCTGGACTAAACACAGCTGTTTTCTTTAGAGTTCTTTTTGTTTATTTACTTATTTATTTTTCTTTCCCCAGGCTGTTGCAGTTCTGGTTAGGTCCTTATTTCGGTCAGGTAGCCCAAACAAAAGAGCCTGTACAGTTATGTCAAGACAGAGTCGCCCCTGTGCCCCCAGCCTGTGTGGTGGTTTCCCTCTGCTCCCATAAGACCCCGGGAATGTCACCCCCCCCCCAAGCCTTTGAACTCCAACCAGATGATGAGAGTTGTAATCTGGTTCACTCAGGACTGACTCCCCAACAGCTGGGCAGACTGCACATCTGGGCACATCTTGGGCTTCTTGACCTAGCAGGACTTCTATTACTCATTGTGTCTACTCATCTGCTTCACATTGTGGGAAAGCTGGCCCGGTCACCCCTGTGGCCAGATCTCAGGAGCTGGAGGGTTTTGGAGGACGGCAGTCTATCTTACAGCATCAAAAGCAGAAGTGGGTGTCTATGTACAAGCTTGGCCTGACCCTCAGTGGGGCAGGCGTGTGCATGCCTTTTTTTTTAAAATGAATATTACGTTAGTGATGCTTTTTAGTTTTATTAAAATTTTATTTATTTATTCATGAGAAAGGTAGGAGGAGAGAGAGGAAGAACCAGACATCATTCTGGTACATGTGTTGCCAGGGATTGAACTCAAGTCCTCATGCTTGAGAGTCTAATGCTTTTATCCACTTCACCACCTCTGGGACCACCAGATGTGTGTATACCTCTCCTTCAGCGTAAAGCTGTTAGCCCAGCAAACATGGCAAACACAGCAGGAGTAGCCCCTCCACCCCCCACCCGCACAGGAATGCTGGGAACTCTATCAGTCAAGGACCAAGGAAGGGGAATTTGAAAGAAGGTTCTCCAGGAAAAAGATTTCTTAAACTGATGTGAAATACAGGACATTAGCAATGGCAGTTTGGAAATCGAAAAGGAAAGCTTCCAAGGGGAGCCAGTCATTCTGCACAGAGTGGGTCACGTTAAGTTGGATGTGAGGCTCGAATCTGAAAGTCTGGAAGTCTGGAAGCGGGGAGGCAGCAGGTCTGCCTCCACCTGTGACAGCTGAGGGGAATGGGAATGTCGGCGGGAGCCCCGGGAGCGGGAGTCCAGGAGGATCACACCGGAACAACACCCAGGCGTGGAGTTCTTTCTTCCTCTGTTGGTGAAGATTCCCCCTGAGCGCTCCTCTCCGACACACGCCAAACACTTCCCATCACCCCACAGTTGACACATCCTCTCCAGGGTTCTGTTACTGACTTCTGATGCGCAGGATTTCTTGTGATTAGAGTGAAAAACTGTTCATCTCCCAAAGACATTAGTTCACTGTTGCTGAGGTCCCCAGGAGGGCTGTTTTTCCGGTGAATAATCTCACTGCCTACCCTACTTCAGAAAATGACCACCTTAGGAATTTTCAGACGAGTGTATGTTGACACAAGCTCCCTTTACACACAAAAGAATAGAGTAGGAGCCTTTTCTAAGTGGGGTCACTACACCTTGGCAGATCTGCTGAGTGCAGACGTTGCCGGAAAAACGGCTCCAGGTTGTGGGCACACAGTTCATGTCGGCACAGTGTCCTCAGACTGGGTGCAGGGAAGCCTTACTAGTTGATTTTAGTATTGGTGTTCTGTGGGTTTCTTCTCTTTTAGTTTATATAAAAAAATAAAAGCAATTCTGTATCTTTGAGCTTTAAGGAAGGACTCAAAATGAATATTTTTATTTTTTATTTTAATTTGGTCAGTGACTTAATATTGATGTACAGTATTATAAGATTCTGCTCCGTTCCCACCACCAGAGCTCTGTGTCCCCACTTCCTCCACTGGAAGCTACTGTGGTTCTCTCCAGGTCACAGCGATGGGCTGACTGTTATTTCTGTAGCACGGTCTCTATGAAGACGACTGTTTCAGATGTTGGGCGGTCTTATTGACGGGATGGGCTGTGTTCAGCAGACCTGTCTTAGGAGACCTTCCACCAGAATCAACACATAGATGAAGGGGGGTCCTCTATTTATTTATCTTTTAATTTTTCTTGTTTTTACTTATTTATTGGATAGAGACAGTCAAAAATCTAGGGGGGGGGCATAGGAAGGAAGAGATAGCGAGACCCCTGCAGCCCTGTTTCACCCCTCTCAAAGCTTTCCCCCTGCAGGTGGGGGCCGGGGACTTGGACCAGCCACTCTCAGGACATTCCAAGTTTGATTTCTGAAGACCTCATTCCATCAGTTCTTGTTCTTTTATGATTATGCCTGCATTCATCAATAACATTAAAGACTGTAAACTTAAAAAAAAGAAAGGAAGGAAGGAAGAAGGAAGGGAAAGGGCTAGGGAGATAACATGCTGACTATGCAGAAGACTTTCAGACCTGAGGTTCCAAGCCCCACGTCTCTTCCCTTGCACCAGCATAAACCAGAGCTGAGCAGTGCTCTGATCTCTCTCCTCTCTCCGTATCGCTCTGAAGAAAACAAATGCCTAAAATTAAACAAAGACAGAAAGATTAGTTAAAACAAACTGGCCTGGGACTCTTCCTGGCTTGGAAGGAAAGAGCGACTAAGCCTATGGTTTGGGAAGCTTTTTTCGCATAGTTTGAGAAGTTTGGTTCAGTGCCATTTGTTCTCTCCCTCCAAACATCTTACTGGGGAGGCAGTGATCCAGGGTGCAACGGGTGATGTGCTGGCAAAGGCTGTCCACTCTCCCGTGGTGGGTGCCTGCACAACCCCTGAGGCCAAATGAGGTCCTTCCTTCCCACCATCATGTACCAGGACCAAAACACTCTCTGCCCCTGCCTCCCCTCCTCCCCCGGAGCCCTTTGTTCCCTGCAACAGACCACACCCAGCCCACATCTCACACTGTGTTTTCCCTTTCTGCCCTTCTGAACTTGTTTCTGTAAGTGAGCTCACCTTTTATTTAGGATCAGGGTTAGGGTTAGGGTTAGGGTTAGGGTTAGGGTCTCTCTTTTGGCTTATCTCACTCAGCAGGGTCTGAAAAGAGTGACTTCATCCCTTGCGAGTCCGTGAGGCCTTCTCATCCTCATGGTCTCACCTAAGCCCTCTGAATTTAGGTGGATGCTATGGTCTCCATGGTGATCCGCCCTCTACTCCCGAACTTATGACCTTGGTTGTAGTAACTAGTTACTACTTGTGAGAAGAGATCTTTCTTTCCCACTGAGCTCTGCATCCATGAGAGCAGATAGCTTATCTACTTTATTTATCACCATGACCCCCGTGCCAGGACAGCATTCTGCAATGCCTTTGGTAATGGGTGAATGTTTAATGAATGAATTTTCCTGTGTGATCTACTATGGCAGAGAAAGAATGGTTGGCATAACACTAACAGTAGTGGCATTGGAAACATAGATTGTAAAAGTTTTATTAATTTTATTTACGTTTTCCATTATGTTAACAAATACATGCTATGCATATAACACATAAAATGTTTCCATCATCTATGTAGATAGATGTGTCTCTCTTTACCCAAGCACTGAGTTAAGGAGGACTGGACTTGGCCTCCTGTGTTTAGGAGTGAACATGTAGCAAGATCACTCCCTCCCCTCTAAGGTCAGTCGACGTTTGGAATTGCTCCAGCATAGGCTAAGTGTTCCTTAAATGACTTCACCTACGTGAGTGTTGCTTTGCGGTAGTGAAGGAGAGCATAGCCCAAGGAATAGCAGCCTAGGCTTTCCCAGAGACTGCAATGCAGCTCCCAATGTGTGTGTGCGTGTGTACACACATACACATGACATGCATCTGCTTGTGAAGTTAGAAACCACCTGGCATGCGGTCACAGCACCAGTGGCAAGTGTTCCTGAGCGTGCAGAGTGCCGTCCTGAAGCTGGGCTTGCGGCATTCCAGGAGAGGGAGAAAGCGTGAGCCTTGTTCCCAAAGGTCTTAGAAGTTCACTCAGACAAAGCTCACTCACCGAAAGTGGAACGATAAGGCCTGACCACTGGGCAGCTTGGCACTTGCTGAAAAATCAAGGAAGGCTTCAAGAGCAGAGGAGACATGGTGAGCAGAGAGTTCCTGGCCTGTGATACTGGGGCCTTTCTGAATTTCCACGCCGATGCTACTGTATTGTCTTTTTCATGCAGTGCTAATGTATTTTTTTTTCAATATTATGAGCTCTGTCACCATCATCAGTAAAGTCATAGTTCTGTTCAATAAACTCTTGACTTTGACGGTAGACTCACTCATTTTTATTTTTTAAAATATGTATATTATATTTACTTATTGGATAGAGACAGCTAAAAATTGAGAGGGAAGGGGTGATAAGGAGAGACAGAGAGACAGACACCTGAAGCCCTGCTTCACCACTTGCAAAGCTTTCCCACTGCAGGTGGGGATCGGGGGCTGGAACCCGGGTCTTTGAGCTTTGTAACCCATGCGCTCAACCAGGTGCGCCACCCAGCCCCGACTCACTCATTCTTAACACTATACTCCAAAGTAAGATGAATGCCAAGAGTTCGAAATTCCTGCTCTGTGCTCACTGAGAGAGTAAAGTTCAAGATCTTGTCTTGAGTTCTTGTCACGTCAGTAGGATGACGTGGGGAGATGCAGCACAAAACACCCTTCTCTACAGGTGGCGGAGGACTCCAGCACAGTTGCTCCAGGACTGAGGATGGGAACTAGCTAGAGTGTCAGAACCCCGTGGAGGAAGTGATGCTGCACTTGGGGGTGCTGACTCCTGCGTGCTGGCCGTATATGGAAAAACCACAACTGTCAAGATAAGTTGGCCTTCCATCTCCGCAGGAGGAATTCTGCGAATGCTTTAGAGCTAGTCCTGGGCCGGGCAGCTGAGAGGTGACTGTGGGAATTCAGTCAGAGATATCTTTTAGACTTGACACCATGGGAACAAATCATAGAAAAGCAAGGAAACAAAGAAGATCATTTTTAACAAAGAAAAAAATCTAATTGGAGCATCAGCAACTATCACTGTGTTCTAAAAATGCTGTTGAGAGAAGAGAAGCAGGGAGAAGTGCACGTTAGGGAGACAAACTATCGAGATGAAAAAGCACAGCCCGGCCTAGGCTAGCTCAGTGTTGACCAGGAACTTTGCCAAACTGGCCAGAGAGCACAGTGCAGAGCAAATCTCTTAGCTAAGCTCTGAGTTGCTGCCTGTCTCACTGTAGAGCAGGAAGGTTTGATCCACAGAGGCTGCTGGGAGGATATTTGGATTTGCCGGAATGCTATGTTCAGAAGAAGATGGGGACTCAGACCTGGAATTCCTTCTCCTCTTTGTCATTCATTCATTCATTCATTCATTCATTCATTCATTCATTCATTCATTCAGCTTTTCATTTCCTCATTTGATATTTAGAGTCCACTTTGTGTCTGGCTGTGTGCTGGCTATTGGGAGCTGAAGTTGAGAAAGACCACACCCTTAATGAGTACTTGACCAAGCACTTGAAAGAGATCACTGAATAATGCAATCGCTTGTTGTAATGAAAAAAAGTTCATTGTCTTTCTGAAAGGAGGATCCACTTCATTTCTGAAATTCTTACTGGCATTAGTGGTCTCCGAGCCAGCCTTCCTTCCCCTGCCACTCACATAGCTCATCCAGACAGCACGGGTGGGACAGGGAGATATAGAGCTTGCATTTGAAGGAGCTTTTGTTTTTACAGGAGTCAGCAATCTTTGTATTGAGCATCTCTGCGATAAGAGCACCCGATAAGAACCAGCATGCTTCCTTATCTAGGCGGGCAGCTCCTTCTTGATGGCCTCTCCATTTTGCACAATGGCATGTGTCACCGTCAGACACAAAATCAAAATGCTCAGCTGAAAAGTCAAAGATCCAGTCAATTAAAAGGTCATCTTGCTTAAGTAATATCAGACAAGACATTTCTATTAATTTTGGAATTGAAAAGACATCTTTTTAAAAAAGATGATTTATTGAATTGAAACTAAGTACACATTTGGACATTTAAAAAACTTTTTTAAAGTTTTATTTATTTATTAATGAGAAACATAGGAGGAGAGAGAAAGAGCCAGACATTACTCTGGTACATGTGCTGCCGGGGATTGAACTCAGGACCTCATACTTCAGAGTCTGCTGCTTTATCCACTGCGCCACCTCCCAGACCACTTAAAAATATTTAAAAAATATTTTTATTGGGAGGGATTAGTGGCATACAGTAAATACAGTTGCTGACATATGTGTAAGTTTTCTCAGTTTGCTGCAAAACACTCTCGACACTTGCCTAGGTCCTGCTCCCCCATCAGGCACCAGAGCCTGAAAGTCCCCTGACCTGAATGTGCTTGGGTGCAGTCCTCCAAACCCTGTTCCTCCAAACCCTGTTCCTCCAAACCCTGTCCAAGTTCTTCTGGTGTTTCCCTTCTGTTCTCATTTCTCAACTGCTGTCCATGAGTGAGATCATCCTGTACTCATCCTTCTCTTTCTGGCTGATCTCACTTCACAGGATTCCTTCAAGCTTCATCCAAGATGGGGTGAAGAAGGTGAAGTCATCGTTTTTAATAGCTGAGTAATATTCCATTATGTATCTAGACCACGACTTGCTCAGTCACTCATCTGTTGTTGGACACCTGGGTTGCTTCCAGGTTTTGGCTATCACAAATTGTGCTGCTATGAACATATGTGTGCACAGATCTTTTTGGATGGGTGTGTTGGGTTCCTTAGGATCTATCCCCAGGAGAGGAATTGCAGGGTCACAGCGCAGGTCCATTTCTAGCCTTCTGAGAGTTCTCCAGACTGTTCTCCACAGGGGCTGGACCACTGACATTCCCACCAGCAGTGCAGGAGGGACTTTTGTCCCCACAATCTCTCCAGCATTTGTTGTTGCTACATTTCTGATGTGTGACATTCCCACAGGAGTGAAGTGGTATCTCTTTATTATCTTAATTTGGGGAGAAGACTTCCGGAGGTGGAGCTACGAGCAGCAGATCGCTTTCTCTCCTCTCCTCTCCTCTCCCGGATCAACTAGGAATACCAAAGGAGACCACCCGGACCGAAACAAGACAGGACTAGAATGACCACAGAAACCCAGTAAATCACCCGTGAGTACAAACATGCATGGCTGGTGACAGAGAGGAGAGAGGGGCCTAAGGAGAGATTAAGTGACTGCTAACAGTTCAGCAGTTTATCAGTGGAGACACCACCTCCAGTCTGCTCCACCAACAAGGGGACAGCTGAAGGGAGGAAAGGACTCCCCAGAGACTCACCAAGTGCAACTCTTGAGTCTCCATTGCTACTATCCTCAGAATCTGGAGCAGCAACAGGGAGGGACACCAGGGGACAGAGATCTAACCGGGAAACTCAGGAGAAGACCTATACCTCGGTGGCATAGCTGAGGGGCTGTGAAAGTCTCTTTGCATAACCACTGGATTATCTCTGCCACACCCTGCTTTATCTCTTGGTCAGGAGTCAGCGTTTAAGCTAAGAAGCCTATTGATAGTTTAAAAGCCCTCAGGCTCCCATAGCCTACAGGGGGAAAAAAAAAGAGGCTTTTACACCACTGAGCTCCAACTCAGGGATTGAAAAAACTGTTAACTTATATAAAATGGTTAAAACAACAAGAAAAAATATTGGAGACTCGAACCAGGACAAGAGCCCAGCTAAAAGTCCTCCAGAGGGTGAAGCACAAAACAACGAGTTCAACATCCAAACATTAGCTAAGGAAATAATAACAGGAGTGAGTAAAGAATTTGAAAAATTATTATCTTAATTTGCATTTCTGGCCATCAGTGGCTTGGAGCATGTTTTCATGTGTTTCCCGGCCTTTCAGAGCTCTTCTGTGTGGATATTCTGTCCATGTCCTCTCCTCACTTTTTGGATGGGGTGGTTTCTTTTTTGTTGCTGAGTTTGGTGAGCTCTTTATATATTTTGTTTATTAGCCTTTGCCTGAATTATGGCTTGTAAAGATCTTCTCCCATTCTATAATGGATCTTTTGGTCTGGGTGGTGGTTTCTTTTGCTCTGCAAAGTCTTTTCAGTTTGACGTAGTCCCATGGGTTTATGTATTTTTTATTTTAAACATTTTATTAGTGAGTTAATAGTGATCAATAAGATTGTGGGATAGGAGGGGTACAACTGCATGCAATTTCCACCACCAGAGTTCCGTGTCCCATCCCCTCCATTGGAAGCTTCCCTGTTCTTTATCCCTCTGGGAGGATGGACCCAAATGCTCTATGGGGAGCAGAAGGTGGGAGTTCTGGCTTCTGTCATTGCTTCTCCGCTGGACATGGGTGTTGGCAGGTGGATCCACACCCCCAGCCTGTGTCTGTCTGTCCCTAGTGGGGCAGGGCTCTGGGGAGGGGAGGTTCCAGGACACACGGGTGAGATCGTCTGCCCAGGGAAGTCAAGCTGGTGTTATGGTAGCACCTGCAACTTGGTGGTTGAAAAGCATTAAGATATAAAGCAGGACAAATTGTTTAATAAACAGGAACCTAAGAATAAAGCAGGTGAGACTTGGGGTCTTCATGTGGGAAGAAGCTAGGAAATCTATTTTAGGTCTAGTCCAAGGGGCCCATGACTTTACTAATTTTGCCTGAACCTGACAGCTAACATGCAGGTGGGCTAAAGTTATTATCTGGGAAAATGTTGTCAGAGTTGGGAATAGGACTAGAAAGCTGGATCAGGGCAGAGAGTAGCTCCCAAATATGGGAAAAGTATGTAAGTACTGTTAACTGTAAACCCCTTTGATCTGACCTAGGGCTCATAGCTATTCATCTTTAGTACAGGAGCCTGTGTAACCTCTGCATTCCTGTAGGTCTGCGCTTGAATTCCATGGTCACAGCTGGGAACATGCTAGGCCGCACTCATTTCAGGACCCGTCTTCCTCGAGGAGCAGAGTGTGTTGATCCGGCCTCCATTCAGAGAGTGGGGCCGGCCCTACCACTGCTGCTCCACATTGAGGGCAAGGTCCTGGAGAGGCCCACAAGAGGGTCCACTATGTTGTTCCTGATGGAGATGACCAGTGGCAGTGGAGAGAGGGGTCTGTTAGAGGTCTAGGCCCATCATGTCTGTGTGGGAACCCCAGGACTCCCTGACTGGGGCCCTGGATGATTGGTGGTCTGGTAGTGACCAAAAGGGCCATCGTTGAAGTGTACCAGTCCCTTGTCCTTACTTTTGTATTCCTTACTTTATCTGTCAGGTTTAGACTTAGAGTGATTGAGGGAAGTGAAATAGGAAGCAGGTGAGGAGGGTATCTATTCTATTTCTAAGTAGGTATTATCTCGTTCTAAGTAGAAAATATTTTATTAAGTACCTCATTGTGTCTTTTATTTAAGGTCTTTCTACTTGCTTGCTGCACTTATTGGGTCACTGTAGACTATTGTGCCCTTTTACTTAGGGTATATATTTTCTCCCAACGTATGGATACCTGTGCACACCCATGGATTTATTTTTGTTTTAGTCTTCCTTATAATTGAATTTGTGTCACTGAAGAGGCCTATAATTTAGATGGAAAAGAGTTCTGCCACTATTTTCCTCTAAGTATTTGATAGTTTCTGGCCTAACATCAAATTCCTTATTCCATTTGGAGTTGGCTTTTGTGTCTGGTGAAGTTTTCTGCTTCATTCTTCTTCATGTTTCAACCCAATTTCTCTAACACCGTTTGTTGAAGAGTTTACTAATTAAAAAAATTAAAATCCCTGTGGTGCTTTGTGGGGGTGGAGAGGTATCAAACAGGAGGTTTAGAACAACAAGGGTTTATTGAGTTACATCAAATCCCCAGTACTAAGCCAAGGAGGAAGGGGGCCAGGTGGTGGTGGCCTTGATTGAGTGTACAAGGACCAGGTTCAAGCCCCTGGTCCCCACCTGCAAGGGGAAAGCTGCATGAGTGGTGAGCAGGGCTGCAGGTGTCTCTCTGTCTCTCTGTCTCTCTCCCTTTCTGTCTTCCCTCCCTTTTCAGTTTCCCTCTGTCTCTATCCAATAATAAATAAAAATAAATTTTAAAAACAGCAAAGGGGAAAGATCAGCTAGCCACATGGCATGGAGCCAGAGTCTTTTCAGCTTAGTTTATAAGGGAGCAGGTACATGGCCCAGCGGGGAGGGTTTGAGTAGAAGTCAGGGGCGAGCAAGGGAAGGGCAACAAGAGCCAAGTGGGCGAAAAGCCAAAAGGGCATTCTGCTGCCAGGCGCTGGCTTCAATAGTCTCTTGTACCTACGAGCCGTTGTGAGATTACCTGCGTTTGTCCTACGCTCTTGACATCAGCCGTATGCTAATTACATTCATGTTCCAATGGAAGTGACTCTCCTTTCTTCATTTATTAGTTTGGCCCCCTTCGTCAAAAATTAGATGTCCATAGGTGTGAGGGCTTAATTCTGGGCTCTCAGCTCTATTTCACTGCTCCCTGTATCTTTTTCTGTTCCAGTACCAGGCGGTTTTGATTGCGATGGCCCTATAATATAGTTTGGGTTTTGGGTGTGTGATGCCTCCAGTTCTGTTCATTTTTCTCCAGATGGTTTCGGTGATTCTATGTATTTTCTGGTTCCAGAAAAATGTTTTTGTTCTATTCTCTTTTTAAAAAAATCAGGTAGGACTTTAATGGGGATTGCATTAAATTTGTATATGGCTCTGGATAGAATAGTCCTTTTGATGATGTTAATTTTTTCTAATCTATGAGCAGTGGATTTCTTTCCAGTTCTTTGTATTTTTTTCTATTTCCTCTAATAATGACACATTGTTTTCCGTAACAAGTCTTTCACTTCTTTTGTCAGCATTATTCCTAAATATTTCACTGTTTTTGCTGCTGTAATGAACGGGACTGAGTTCTGTGCTTCTTCTTCTTCTTAGTGTTTGCGTAAAGAAGTGCCGCTGACTCTTTGTGTGTTAATTTTGCAGCCTGACACCTTCCTATATTGCCTGAGGATTATTTATGTTAAAAGTAGCAAGGTTTACGAGCATTCTTTGTTTTATTTAAATGCTAAAGTATATGAGATGTACATTAGGTGTATGAATTTCATCTAAAACGTGAACTGAGCAAAAAGGAAAAGCTCTTTGCTATAGATATTGTCTAGATTTCTGGCCGACGCCTAAGTGAGCTGACTGCCTTGCTCCTCTGTGTGTGAGGTATGAAGGCCAGGTCACTAGTAAAGCTCAGATCAGAAATGGCCTAAATTGCTTATGAACAAAGGCTGCAGTGTATTCCTACACGGTGATGCCAGGGACTGAAGCCAGTTGCCAGGTAGTGGGGATAATGTCCTGTCTGCCACCTGGGGCTATGTACACAAGGTAGGTAGCCGGCGTTAGCTTCGTAGTGGCTGCTGTTGTCCAATTCTTCTCCATGACACAGGGTAGACTTGAGTTACTGCTCCAGCGTGGTTTACTCGGAGGACATTTTGATCTTCAGGGATGCCCAAATCGCCAGCATCAGCTGGCATTGAAAGGTACTCACACACCAGTGCAGAAACTTAGGCTTAGAGCAAAATATTGTATTTATTCTGTTCATGTTTATATGCACAGCTGGGGTGGGGGAGTTTAGTGATAGAGAGTATTGACAGGGAGGTATAAATCCTCCTAAATTATCACTGAGGGCAGCTCACCTCTCCTAAGGTAAAAATTTGGGAGAAACTGCACACCATAGCTCTGCAAAGAGCCCTGATGTTGATTAGCATACCAAAAGAGCCTCTGAGGCTCACTCCCTCTTAGTCAGCATTTCTGAACCTTAACTCACTGTGGAAATCAACCTCACCCACACTCTTCCCAAGGAAATTATCTTTCTCGAAACTGAATTGCTTAAGCATCTTCCAACCTCCCCCAACTGCAAACCATCTAGCATATATTTAACTTAACATGAAACATCCTTCTTCATAGATTAATGAAGTTTATTCTTGGCTAATGGAAGTTAAAAAATAGTAAGCAGGGAGTCGGGCAGTAGCGCAGCGGGTTAAGCGCAACTTGTGCAAAGCACAAGGACCGGCGTAAGGATCCCGGTTCGAGCCCTCTGCTCCCTACCTGCAGGGGAGTCACTTCACAGGCGGTGAGGCAGGTCTGCAGGTGTCTGTCTTTCTCTCCTCCTCTCTGTCTTCCCCATCTCTCTCGATTTCTATCTGTCCTATCTAATAATGATGATATCAATAACAACAATAATAGTAACTACAACAATAAAACAGCAAGGGCAACAAAAGGGAGTAAATAAATATTAAAAAAAATAAGAATGTTGTGATTTGTAATGAGAACTGACTATTTAAAATAAGTATTTTATGACAGATCTGATGGAATAGGTTTCTTTTTAAAAAATATTTATTTATTTCCTTTTCATTGCTCTTGTTGTTTTTATTGTTGTTATAGTCATTATTGCTGATGTCGTCATTGTTGGATAGGACAGAGAGAAATGGAGAGAGGAGGGGAAGACAGAGAAGGGGAGAGAAAGACAGACACCTGAAGACCTGCTTCACCACCTGTGAAGCGACTCCCCTGCAGGTGGGGAGCCGGGGGCTCCAACCGGGATCCTCATGCGGGTCCTTGCACTTTGCGCCACGTGCGCTTAACCCGCGGCACCACCGCCTGACTCCCATTAAATAGATTTCAAGTAGCTTTCTAACATATTCTTAAAATAGAAAGGACTCCAATAGAATTTTTTTCAAGATTTTAATAGTTTTATTTGTTTTTGAGATGATTTTGATTTAAAAGCCTATAAATGTTTTAGAAATATGCCAGGATTGTTCAATATAGTGTGTGTGTGTGTGTGTGTGTGTGTGTGTGTGTGAGAGAGAGAGAGAGAGAGAGAGAGAGAGATAGTAAGTTACAGGTTGTAGGGCTACAAGGTAAAGTTCCACACCATACCCACCGTCAAAATTCTGTGCCCTCATCCTCCCAGAGTTCTCACAAAGTTCACCTAGAGCTCACTTTCGTCCCCTGTGCCCAGCCAGGGTCATGCATTCCTGTCCTCTTGATTCCATAAAGGAGTGAAGACATTTGCCAGTTGTCTTTTACGTCTTGCTTCACCAAACACAGTCACCTTGTTCCATCCACATTGTTCCAAAGGACACAGTATCACTTTTTTGTTTCTTCAGAGTAGGACTCCTTGGAGTATCTACCCCATAACTTCTTTCACCAGTCATCTGCTGATGGGTGTTAGTTAGGCTGTGCCCAGTCTCTGGGCTATGGTGGAGAAGTCTCTATTAATATCATGATGCATATGTCCCTCTGGTAAAGTGTTTGTGTGCCTTTTGGGTAAATACCTAAAAGTGCTGGTGTATTGCTGGACCATAAGGTAGTTCAATAACATTTTAAATTTCTATCTATGGGCTTTCTCTTTAAAAAGTTCTAGGAAACTATCCAGTAATGGTCACATGATCAATACCACTAATCTGTGTTTATTTGTTCTGAACTCGGAACCTGTCTCAAAGGTCAGATTTCTTTCTTAATAGAATGAACTGAGGTGACAAGGACATTCCTTGGCTCAAGGTGCCTGTATGAGTCACCAGACCTCTGTAGAAAGATTTTGTATAGATAAGGACTATAGTCTTTCTTTTTCAGGCTATCAGATATTTTCAGAAAACAAGGATATGCTGAAGTTTGAAGACCTGGGAATTGATTTCCTTAAAATAGTTTCTCTGTACCCCGGGGGGAAGTCTTTGTGGACCCCCTGGGGGTGTGAGTGCCTCTGTCTCAAGACCCCAGACTTTCAGAACAATTCTGGGATTTGCAGCCACAGCACTGACCATTGGCATGTGAACAGGTCTCTTGCCCAGACTATTGAACTCTTAGTTAATTACTTTCAACCCTTCCCTTCAACTTTATTCACACATTCATCCATCCATCATCAGGGCTCCATAGTTCCTGGCCGACTTCTTCAGATAGAAAAAAAAAGAGGCAGAGGGACGGCAAGACACTACAGAATCACACCTGGCCCCTGTGCAGTGGGGACTGGGCTGGCAGCTGAGTCTTTGCTATGACAGAGTAGGCGGCCTTCAGCCCACATCCTGGCTTCTTTATTTTGTCAGTTACTTCTTTACTTCTCGCTTGGGAAGGAGAGTCCTTCCACAGTAGGACCTGATGCTTTTCTTCTTTTTCTGTCTATTTTTCATCTTTAGATTTCTGATTCTCCAACCCACTAAGAAAAGAATGTTAAGATGGCATCTCATTAAGAGTCCATGAAGGTATCTCATTAAGAGTCCTCCTCCAAGAAAGCATCTTTTTAAAAATATATTTATTTATTCCCTTGTGTTACCCTTGTTCTTTTATTGTTGTAGTTGTTATTGATGTAATCATTGTTGGATAGGACAGAGAGAAATGGGGAGAGGAGGGGAAGACAGAGAGGGGGAGAGAAAGACAGACACCTGCAGACCTGCTTCACCACCTGTGAAGCGACTCCCCTGCAGGTGGGGAGCCAGGGGCTCAAATCGGGATCCTTATGCCGGTCCTTGTGCTTTGTGCCATGTGCACTTAACCCGCTGTGCTACTGCCTGACTCCCTAGAAAGCATCTTTTTTTTTTTTAATTTAAAAAAGGAGACATTAACAAAATCGTAGGATAGGAGGGGTACAACTGAGAGCTTTCCTATTCTTTATCCCTCTGGGAGTATGGACCCAGGGTCATTGTGGGTTGAAGAAGGTAGAAGGTCTGGCTTCTGTAATTGCTTCCCCGCTGAACATGGACGTTGACTGGTCGGTCCATACTCCCAGCCTGCCTCTCTCTTTCCCTAGTAGGGTGGGTCTCTGGGGAAGCGGAGCTCCAGGACACACTGGTGGGGTCTTCAGTCCAGGGAAGGCTGGTCGGCATCCTGCTGGCATCTGGAACCTGGTGGCTGAAAAGAGATTTAACATACAAAGCCAAACAAATTGTTGAGCAATCATGGACCTAAAGGCTGGAATAGTGCAGATGAAGTGTTGAGGGTACTCACTGCAGACTATTGTGTACTTCTGCTTTCAGGTATTTATTTTTCCCTAGTTTATGGTTACGTGTGAACATATGCTCTATCTCAGGGGACCTATATCTAGGTTTTGGGACTTTGTTAGGAAGTGGAACACCTGGAATGGAATTAGAGACTACTATGAAAGGAAAGGTCTCACCCAAGTAATGAAGCTGAAGGGTTGTCATTCCACACCTGAAGTCTCTGGACACAGTCTGAAGTGAAGCAGTCTGAGGTGGCAATCGTTGTGTTGATTAGGTTGTGATCAGTGGATGCAATATTATTTGATATGAATTGAGAGAAACATGCAGGAAAGTGGGCCCCACCCTAAGGTTCCAGGACTGGGGGAAATATAGGCTCTATAGTGGAAATGTGAGGTTCCTGCTGTCTTAGGGTTCAAGAAGACAGTGGATAGTTATTGTTATCATCTTATTATTTGGTAATTGGGTTAACTTTGAAAAGTCCCTTTGTTAGGATTTGCTGTATAGTACCCAGCATCTTGTATATAGCTGTGCCACTGGAAAGCATCTTTTAAAGAGTCTGTCTCCCCTTCTTCCTTTGTGACTTTGTCCTGTGTATGGTGAGTGCATCTGCTCAGCTGTGTTTTTGTCCGCCTATTTATGTATTACCTGCCTACCCACCTGAGGCCAATTAGAATATCATCCTTATCTGGACAAGTGTTCATCTTCTTAATTAGGTTGGGGGTTCCTTAGCAGCCGGGGCATACGGTATTCATCTGTGCACCTCCTAATACCCAGCACAGGGTCGGGGTAAAAGCCAGTGCAATGACCAATCTAACTAGCTCAAAGCCGTTTGAATGTGATTTGCACACACATCTGCCTGCATGAATGCTTCTGTATTTTTCTGGACCAAGGGGTGGGGGCGGGGGGTGTGCTCTTTAAGGAACGAACTCAGTATTTGGGTAACACTGTCACTTGGGTTTGGAACAGACACAGTATTTGGGTAACATGGGTTCTCAGCAGTGCTTTCAGCTGACTTTGAGGGCAGTGACGTCCTGTGGCAGTGGATCCAGTGGCTTGCAGGCCGACATGTGTCTGTGGGGCAGCTGTGAAGTTTTCAGGGTTACTCCTCCAACCACGGCGAATGCGCAGCTCCTTTTATTAAAAGGGGAACCAGTCTACATGTCCAAATTATTTTGGGTAAATGAAGGCCTTCGTTTTCTCTAGAGGGCTTAAGATAGAATTTCTGTCCCTGTTGTCAGTCATGTCTTTGTGACAGGTCTCTAATCTCCTCTTTTTCAAATTTCCTTCAGAGAAGAGTGAAGGAGTCTTTAATTAACTATTAAAGCGAGTCTTCTAGCACAGAGGACAAGATTTAGAAAATCCTTTTAATTACTGGAACCGGGTTTTCTCTTGCCTTGTGAATACCAGTTTATTCTTTGATCAACTGGGCTTTAATCAAAGCGAGGATGGGAGCTGGGGTCTGAGGGCAGGCGTAGTGCCTTCTTTGCGTCAGGCCCCAGGTTCAGTGAAGCTGATGGAGACTGGGAGTCAGACACTCCTGTGGTGGAGTGTTTAAATTGGAAAATCAAGCAAAGGGGATTTGCTTTCCATTCAGGAACTCATGGAAATTAGACACACCCTTGCCACCTGGGGTGGATTCAGATATCCCTGCTGAGGATCACCAAGGGATTGCGCCCTCAGTGTGTGGTGTGTAAATCTTTTTTTTTTTTTTCTCTCTCTCTCCTCCAGATACATGAATTAGGCAACGCTAGAGATATGGTTCTAGTGACAAGGAAAGAAAAACCAGAGCTCTCTCTACCCACCCCACCCCCCAAATTAATGTTTAACATTCAGTATGGTGCACAGCTTGTTGGGGAAATAAGGTGCCTGTTTTGTCATTCTCCTTACGGGTTTCAGTCAACACACGGAGGTGTTTGGAATGATCTGCTAATCCGGGTTTCCTTCCTGGAACCATCTGGATCGAATTCTGTCTACCTGCTTGGAGTGCACGGGTCTCGGCGGTGTGCATATGTAACGGAGTCACAACTCATGAACAGTTTAGGGAAAGTCTCTGTGGAAACAGACAGCTTTACTATTGTGGGTCGTTTCCATGTGGGAGCAAATCAGATAGGACTTTGATGTAAACCAAAGAGACTTGAGGGTTTGGGGAAGACCACGTGAGTGGTCCTGAGCAAAACTGAATGCATTTAAAAGCTTTTCCTGCGACGGCAGCAAACCCACAGCACCCATGGCTCTGCTTAAGTGGTCCAGTGTGGCGATGAGGGGGACACAGGCTATGGCTTCAAGACGGAGCCTCGGTCCCACTTCAGGAAGGAGCACCGGTTACAATAATATTAACTGGGAGTAGTGTATGGCGGGGGGAGCGCCGGCGGCGTTTCTTCCCCACGTGTTTAAAGGCTCCTCACACGTGTGATCCCAACAGAGAACTGAGGAGAAAGCATGGTTTCCAGGAATTTTACATTTTATTCAGGAAAATGCAGAACACCCATCTGTTGAAGTACATGTGCACTGATGGAGGGAGACAGAGAGAGAGAGAGAGAAAGGGAGGGAGGGAGAGAGGGAGAGAGAGAGAGAGGGAGAGAGAGAGAGGGAGAGAGAAAGGGAGGGAGGCAGAGAGAGAAAGGGAGGGAGGGAGAGAGGGAGAGAGGGAGAGAGAGAGAGGGAGAGAGAAAGGGAGGGAGGGAGAGAGAAAGGGAGGGAGGGAGAGAGAGGGAGAGAGAAAGGGAGGGAGGGAGAGAGGGAGAGAGAGAGAGGGAGAGAGAGAGAGGGAGAGAGAGAGGGAGAGAGAGAGGGAGAGAGAGAGGGAGAGAGAAAGGGAGGGAGGGAGAGAGAGAAAGGGAGGGAGGGAGAGAGGGAGAGAGAGAGAAAGGGAGGGAAAGAGAGAGAGAAAGAGAGGGAGGGGGAGAGAGAGAGAAAGGGAGGGAAAGAGAGAGAGAAAGGGAGGGAGGCAGAGAGAGAAAGGGAGGGAGGGAGAGAGGGAGAGAGGGAGAGAGAGAGAGGGAGAGAGAAAGGGAGGGAGAGAGGGAGAGAGAGAGGGAGAGAGAGAGAGGGAGAGAGAAAGGGAGGGAGGGAGAGAGAGAGAGGGAGAGAGAGAGAGGGAGAGAGAGAGGGAGAGAGAAAGGGAGGGAGGGAGAGAGAGAAAGGGAGGGAGGGAGAGAGAGAGAAAGGGAGGGAAAGAGAGAGAGAAAGAGAGGGAGGGGGAGAGAGAGAGAAAGGGAGGGAAAGAGAGAGAGAAAGGGAGGGAGGCAGAGAGAGAAAGGGAGGGAGGGAGAGAGGGAGAGAGAGAGAGGGAGAGAGAAAGGGAGGGAGGGAGAGAGGGAGAGAGAGAGAGAAAGGGAGGGAGGGAGAGAGGGAGAAAGAGAGAGAGAGTGGGAGAGAGACAGAGAGAGAGAGAAGGGGCTCTTTCCTCACAAGCTGCAGGCTCACCTAGGCAAAGAGCCGCCCGCCCAAGGTGTGGCTTCCAGCCATCGCAGTCCCACCCCCACCCCTCGCATGCCACACCCGCCCCTGTCACCACTCTCCTTTCCTGTGCAGCACTTTCCTTCCCAGACACACAGGTGTACCTGGGAACAGGTGTTCTGGCCTGGTGCAGCAGCAGCAGCAGCAGCAGCAGCAGCGTCTGT
The DNA here is from genome assembly GCF_950295315.1 of Erinaceus europaeus. NCBI lineage: Eukaryota > Metazoa > Chordata > Mammalia > Eulipotyphla > Erinaceidae > Erinaceus > Erinaceus europaeus. The sequence continues at coordinate 1,465,608 of NC_080172.1, read as the reverse complement.
CTGTGGTCCCCAGGGACTTCCTGTCCTTTCTCACCTCACCTTATCAAGGGGCCGGTGGCTGAGCCAGTAGCCTGCGCTGTCTGGCTGCCTTCACTTCTCAGATGGAAAACACCGTGTCCTTTTCCAGTTACTGCTGAAGCTGGGAATGCTTGTGTCACACAGTCTTGTTCAGTGAATTATAAATCCAAATTTGCATGGGGCTTGTGGGAAACATTTCTCTTTCTCAGTGAAATGTAGATATATCACTGAATCTATTTTCTTCTACTTAGACACCCCTCCCATCAAAAAAATTAATAAAGAAAGAAAACCTGAATACAGCTGTGATGTCAGGAGCAGAGGCAATCACCTTGTGACCATAAGGGAAATGATCTAAAAATTTCAGATATCAAGCCTGACTTTGGCAGGGTAACTGGTCAAAATCTGTAGCTGCCTCCCTCTAGATTAAAAAAAAAAGTTATTTATTTATTTTAAAAATATTTATTTATTCCCTTCTGCTGTCCTTATTTATTGTTGTAGTTATTATTGTTGTTGGATAGGATAGAAAGAAATGGAGAGAGGAGGGGAAGACATAGAGGGGGAGAGAAAGACAGACACCTGCAGACCTGCTTTACCGCCTGTGAAGCGACTCCCCTGCAGGTGGGGAGCCGGGGGCTCGAACCGGGATCCTTATCTAGATTTTCTTTTCCTGTTTCTTTAAACCACTTTGTTGGTTACTTCCAGCTGGGAACAGTCCTAACTGGTCAACATCAGCCTTATACACACATGCATGCCTAGAGAAAGGCCTTCTTGACTCACTCAGCTCAGCTCCTTTCCCCTGTTGTGGCTCTGGGGTTTCCAGTGGCTTGGGCCAACCATGGGGGTCTGTGGCCTAGCATCTGGGCACACACAGGGCATGCAAAATCAATATTGTGACGAGTGAAGGAGTAAGGAATGCCCAATGAAGAAAGATTAATGATAATCTTTTAGATTTGATTAGTGATTTAATGTTGATTTACAAAACCATAAGATAATAGAGGTGTAACTCCTCAGCATTCCCACCACCAGAGTTCTGGGTCCCACCCCCTCCACTGGAAGCTACTGCAATTCTCCTAAGGTTGCAGGTATGGTTTGACTATTATTTCTTATTTTATTTATTTATTTATTTATTTATATTCCTTTTTTGTTGCCCTTGTTTTTATCATCAGTGTAGTTATTATTGATGTTATTGATGTCGTCGTTGTTGGATAGGACAGAGAGAAATGGAGAGAGGAGGGGCAGACAGAGAGGGGGAGAGAAAGACAGACACCTGCAGACCTGCTTCACCGCCTGTGAAGCGACTCCCCTGCAGGTGGAGAGCCGGGGGCTGGAACCAGGATCCGGGATCCTTAGCCAGCCCTAGCCATGTGCACTTAACCCACTGCACAGCCAGTTTCTAGCCATGTGCGCTTAACCCGCTGTGCCCGACCCCCTGGGTTGACTATTATCTTTACAATAATCTGTCACTATTGTATGTTTTCCCCATGGTCCTGTCTTATGATGGTTTCTTAGGGCTCAGAGAGGTGGTTCAGAAATGGAGAGCTTCTTCTGGGTTCTCTCCTGACGACCACATGGAGGTAGCGAGGACAGGTGCAAGGAGTTGGTTCCTTAGACCCATGCCTTGCTCTCTCTCACTCAAGACAGAAAAATGCTGGGCCAAGGAGAGGCGACTCTACAGTAAGGAACATGGGTTTGGCCTCCGGCACAGAACCGCGTAGAGAAAGCACTGTCTCCCAGCTTCCACTATATACAAAGAGATAAAGACATTGCTGTCTAGTGTGCATGCTGCTCCTGATAAAGATCAATTCTCCACGGACATTCGAGTCCCAGCCCCACCACAGCTTCACTCTCTGATTCAAGCAGACACCTCTCTTGCCCTCAACTTCTCTCTCTCTCTCTCTCTCTCTCTCTCAATAATTCATTTTATTTTTAATTTTGTTTGATAGGACAGAGAGAAATTGAGGGGGGGTGGGGCAGATAGAGAGGGCCAGAGACAGAGAGACACCTGCAGCCCTGCTTCACCACTCGTGAAGCTTTCTGCCTGAACGTGGGGGACTGGGGGCTTGAACCTGGTCCTTTGCTCACTGTAAAGTGAGCCCTTAACCAGGTGCACCCCCTCTAGGCTCCTCCCCCTTCTCTCTTCCTGCTTCTCTGGCACCTGGACTTCCCTGACCTGGGCTGCGTAAGGATTTACGTATTTATTTATTTGTCATGATTGCACTTTTATTTTTCTTTTTTGCCCCTAAGGTTACTTTCTGGGGCTCTGCACCTGTATGATTTCATCATACTTTGTGTACTTTCTTTTACTCTTAAGAGAGAGAAGATGAGGAGAATGAGAAAGAAGAGAGAAGGAAAGAACAGAGATCCACAGCACTACTTCATTTCTCCTAGAGCTTCCTCTGTGTGCATTCTCCCATATGGTTATTTTATTTTATTTATTTATTATTATTATTTTACCAGAACACTGATCAGCTCTGGCTGATGGTGGTTCAAGGGATTGAACCAGGGACTTTGGAGCCTCAGACAAGAGAGTCCCTTTGCGTAACCATGATGCTGTCCCCCATCGCCAATATTCACTTATTTCTGGGTCCTTGAGTGTGGTCTGAATACTGTGGTGAAATCTGATGCCAGTTAATATCACTTTAGCAACTCCCTTCTTATTGCTTTGTTTTCTTATGCTCATTTGCTCAGCACCATGGACCTGTTCTTATAAAAAATTAATGCCAAGGTGTATGTAGACTTATAGTGTCTAGCATTTTAGGGGAAAAAAAAAGGAAAAAGAAAAGAAAAGAAAGGAAAGAAATCTTTTGGTGATGAGGAGATCCAAGGAGAATCCCTAAGAGCAGATAAAGATATTGTGTTTCCTGACTTAACATAGACTATCTAAATAAATACACACACACACACACATACATAAATAAATAAAAGTGATTGCAAACATTCTTCCTTTTCCTCCACTGGATTCGATTACACAAAGGAAAGGTCCGTCTCCTTGATGTCACAGACGGAGGCGGCCAGGAAGCTCAAGAATCTGACTGGGTTAGTTTCTGGTTTTCCCCGGAGGGTGCGTTGCTCCAGGACAAAGAATCTCTTTTGAGACGTGCTCCTCTTGGGTCCTGGAAAGCCCTACAGACAGGCCCCCAGTTCAGCAGGCCAAAGCCCCCTGCAGCAGGGGTGCTGCCTGGGCAGGAAATGCTGATTCCCTTCTCAATGGACCCCCGCCCCACCCCCAGCAGGACAGGCCTGGGGGAGGGGCAGCTGTTCCAAAGTCTCAAACTCAGAATTCAGATTGGGAGAGAGACTGCCGGGCCTGACATCCTGCCCTCAGGCTGATGAGAGTGGGCGCAAGGCGTTTCTGCCTCTCTCTCTTCTCTCTCTCTTTCTCCCTCTCTCTTTCCTCTTTCATTTCATCCTCTTTCCTTTTTCTGTTCTTCCTTCCTTTCTCTTCCCTCCCTCCCTCCCTCCATCCTTCCCCCCCTTCTGCCTTACTTTCTTTCCTTTCTTCCCCTCCCCCTTTTCCTTCCTTCCTTCCTTCCTTCCTTCCTTCCTTCCTTCCTTCCTTCCTTCCTTCCCTTTCCTAATGCAAGGAAAATGCTGCTGTGAAAAATCTGTTGCTCGGAGCCATCTTTCTTCCCCTTCTCATTCTTCACCAGCTACATAAATAATAATATCTAAGACTATTTGGTCAGTCACACTTAACCTATATTTTTTTGTCCTTTTCCTCAGCTGAAGAAACCAAAGAGGACGCCTCTCCTAGACAATCTGAGGATGCTTCTAAAGGAACAAGCATCTCACCTGGAAAGAATTCAGAGGCTGAGGACATACGTCTGTGGGCAAAGCAGAGTTTGCCTTAAAGGAGACAGGCTCCGAGTGTGTGGCAGGGCTGGCACAGCACAGCTGTGTTTCCAGAGCCTCATCAATTGCCCGTGGCCTTCACGTCATGTCCGAGTGGCCCCTCCCCCTTTTTATTCAGTCTTGCAAAGATTCCTTGGCTGATCCCTTTGTTGGGAGAGAAAAGAATTTGAAAATGATTGTTCATGTTAAAAAAGAAACGATGATCTTCTTTCTTGCCAGCTGCAGTGGTCCGAGATTAAGCCTGCTGTACTGTCACCAGCCCTAAGAAGTCACATATGCTGACAACGTGCAGAATCAAGTCTGCAGCCTCGAATTTTATCTCCGAGTGCCAAAGCACTGTCTATACTGACACACTGAATGGTCACTCCAGGACGTCGCCGAGTATTGCAAATTGCCATTTTATTTACTTATTTACTTGTTTATTTATTTTCATCATCACTGGGCCGTCACTGCTCCAGATGGACATTTTTAGATAGAAAGACAGAGACGGGGCCAGGTAGTGGTGCACCTGGTTGAGTGCACATGTTTCTATGCACAGAGACCCGGGTTCAAGCCTCGGGCCCCCACCTGCAAGAGGGAACCTGCAGGAATAGCAAAGCAGGGCTGCAGATGTCTCTCCTCCACCCTTTCTCTCTCAGTTTCTCCTGTCAGATTAAATAAATAAAGTTAAAAAAATATATAGCTTACCCTTAAAAACAGAGACAGAAATAGATACATACACCCACATACAGAAAGAGAGAGGGGGAGTGGAGGGAGAGGGAGATAGATAGGGAGAGAGGGAGAGAGAGAGAGAGAGAGAGAGAGAGAGATCACAACACAGACACAGACTTCAGTGCAGTGGGGGTTGGACCCCCAGGACAAAGCCAGTGCCAGCCCATGTGACCCACCTTGCTGTCCCCGCACTTGCTGTGGCCGCTCCGCCTTCCTTCCCGCCTTCTCCCTGCATCTGCCACCATGAGGAGCCCACCTGCAGCCCAGCCACTGAGCTGAAGACCATCGCTACCTCCTTCGCATTTAGGCAGGCAGCTGCGAATCTTTCTTCATGTCAGCATATGTACAAATGCTACGATCCCTACACACTTTTTGAAAAGTGAGAAAATGTTTGACACATTTCCTGATATGATCTTCAGGCTCAGGCTGCTGGGTTCTTATGCTTGCCTTTGCTTTTAGTCTGAACTTGTGACTCCGTGATGGTTTTAAAGCAACCAGGCAACATTCAGACTTTTCCTTCCTTCTTTCCTTCCTTCCTTCCTTCCTTCCTTCCTTCCTTCCTCCCTCCCTCCCTCCCTTCTTTCCTTTCTTTCTTTTTCTTTTTTTTTTTCTTTTTTGCTACACAGGCTTGAATAATCTGAAGATGGACAGACCCTACAAGGGAGGGTGGGGGCGACCTAGTCATTTGGCTTGGGACCTCAAACTCAAAAGACAGAACTTCACTTTTAATTATTAATTAACGCTTTAGAAAAAACAGGGTTTTGAGAGCCATTCTAGGTACACGGCGAATCTGAACTGGAAAATGGAAGCAGGAGAAGGCACATCATCATTGTGGCCATGCCAGTAGCTGTTGTGGCACCTTGCATCAGAGTGACACCTTTTTTCCAAGGGGTGAACTTGCAGCGACACAGTGCCAGGACCCAGAGACGGCGGCTGGGGACTCTGGACACGCCGGTAGACGACATTCTCATTGTGCCGCTCGCCCTCTTGTGTCACACATTCATCCTTCTCTCCCTCCTAGCCTCTCTTTTCTTTTAATGCTTTCTTTTTTATTAGTGATTTCATATTGATTTACCAGACTGTAAGGGGTACAAAGATGACAAGGGTACAATTCCACATGGTTCCTACCACCAGAGTTCCATGTCCCATCCCCTCCACTGGAAGCTTCCCTATTTTTTTTTTAATTTAAAAATTTAAAAACAATTTATTTATTTATTTTCCCTTTCGTTGCCCTTGTTGTTTTTCATTGTTGTTATGGTTATTGTTGTTGTTATTGATGTTGTCATTGTTAGATAGGACAGAGAGAAATGGGGAGAGAAGGGGAAGACAGAGAGGGAGAGAAAGACAGACACCTGCAGACCTGCTTCTCCGCCTGTGAAGCTAACGGGCAACAGGAATTTGGCTTTACCGGCGGGAGGGAACCTGCAGTGTGCAGCACGTGCGGTCACCGGGCAGCTCTGTCATGTCAGCCTGGAGACAGGCAGAGGACCCACATCTGGGCCACCTCTGCCTGACACTGCCCAGCACCAGGAAGGCTACCAGAAAGTCTACGGCTTTGCACTCACGATTCATTGAAACGGAGACAAGCCACAGCTGCGTGTCCTTGCTTGCGTCTTCATCTTCTTTGCATTTTGTCACTAGGGTGAGTGCTGCACTCAGTGCCTGCGCAGTAACTTCACAGTTCCATTCTGCAGTTTTCTTGCTTTCTTTCTCTCTTTCTTTCTTTCCTTTTATTGATGGAGGATGAGAGAGAGGAGAGAAGAGAACAGAGGTAGAGGGCGATAAAGAAGGGGAGACACTTGCCTGTGGAGCTGTGTACCGCACGGGAAGCCTCCTCTGCATGTGGGGTTGGGGGTTTGAACCTGCATCCATGGAGCTGGTAACACATGTGGCCCAGCAGATGCATCACCACCCGTCTCGTTATCCGTGGTCATTTCAAGCCCATACTTACACTTATAGTAACACCATACAGGGTAACCAGACTCACTCTCATAGTAACACCATACAGGGTAACCAGACTCACTCTCATAGTAACACCATACAGGGTAACCAGACTCACACTCGTAGTAACACCATACAGGGTAACCAGACTCACACTCGTAGTAACACCATACAGGGTAACCAGACTCACTCTCATAGTAACACCATACAGGGTAACCAGACTCACACTCGTAGTAACACCATACAGTGTAACCAGACTCACTCTCATAGTAACACCATACAGGGTAACCAGACTCACTCTCATAGTAACACCATACAGGGTAACCAGACTCACTCTCATAGTAACACCATACAGTGTAACCAGACTCACACTCGTAGTAACACCATACAGGGTAACCAGACTCACACTCGTAGTAACACCATGCAGGGTAACCAGACTCACACTCGTAGTAACACCATGCAGGGTAACCAGACTCACACTCGTAGTAACACCATGCAGTGTAACCAGACTCACACTCGTAGTAACACCATACAGGGTAACCAGACTCACACTCGTAGTAACACCATACAGGGTAGCCAGACTCACACTCGTAGTAACACCATACAGGGTAGCCAGACTCACACTCGTAGTAACACCATACAGGGTAACCAGACTCACACTCGTAGTAACACCATGCAGGGTAACCAGACTCACACTCGTAGTAACACCATACAGGGTAGCCAGACTCACACTCGTAGTAACACCATACAGGGTAGCCAGACTCACACTCGTAGTAACACCATACAGGGTAACCAGACTCACACTCGTAGTAACACCATGCAGGGTAACCAGACTCACACTCGTAGTAACACCATGCAGGGTAACCAGACTCACACTCGTAGTAACACCATGCAGGGTAACCAGACTCACACTCGTAGTAACACCATGCAGGGTAACCAGACTCACACTCGTAGTAACACCATGCAGGGTAACCAGACTCACACTCGTAGTAACACCATACAGGGTAACCAGACTCACACTCGTAGTAGCACCATACAGGGTAACCAGACTCACACTCGTAGTAGCACTCACACAATGTAACTGTACACCCCAAGGGGTGAATTCTTTTGTTCCTAACAGTATCTCTTATTGCATCATAATGTGGAGAGTTAATAAATGTTTCACTAATTTCTTTTCTTTCTTTCCTTCTTTCTTTCTTTCTTTCTTTCTTTCTTTCTTTCTTTCTTTCCTTCCTTCCTTCCTTCCTTCCTTCCTTCCTTCCTTCTTTCCTTCTTTCTTTTCTTTTCT